>NC_072732.1:30175723-30268785 GCF_026930045.1 Uloborus diversus
GGTTAAGGTACAATACTCTTAGAAGTTACTACCACAAAAATTTGATTTTGCCGATTTCGCTGAAATTGAGACATTGATTCCAAAAAAAGGGAAACAAAACCAATAGTTTGCTCACTTTCTGGTAGTCTACTGGTGTTCCCTATAAATAACTACACAATAAATTATTTGGGCTTCACACTCCTTCTTGGAAATATTTAAGCTGAAAGACAACCCATAAGTCAAAAAAACGCAATTTTGACCATTTTGGCAGCCGTTTTTCTCCTAAAGGGAGAGCACTAGGAACTTATTTCTTTTTTTTTAAGTAAGCTACTGATATGATAGCTATTCACAGGAAAAGAGTTTACTTTTGGTTATTAATTGCATAAAGAGATATCCCGCTGATAGCATATGCATGTTTTCCTCGTAATACCATATGCTTGTGTTCGTCCCCTCAGACTTTACAATAATAGGAAAGAAAAATAATGCATTTATTAATTGTACTATATCTGGAAGAATTTAAAAAAATTAACATATTACTGCATTTAAAAAAATATTTTTAAAAAAATTCTGTATTTTATATTAATATTAGGCATTTGATAAAAACAGAAAATATACTTTTTTTTTTCCAAAACAGAGCAATGTGCATTCATATTTATAAAGTACTAAATATTTTTTTTAAAAATCAGTTTAAAAAAAGGAATTATAAATATTTATCTCACAAGCAATATAAGTTGAATTTAGCATAATATTGAAAATTGATACAAACATTATTTTATTTAGCTGCAAGCATAAGTTCCTGTATTTTTTTTCTTCCCTACAGCAAATACTTTAATCTGATTAGATATGTTTGCAGACACAATAGATACCGAAAGCTTAGATTTACTAATCGAAATAAATGTATGGTATTCTCTTGTAGCCTCAATTGTTGCGGTAAAAGCTAGTCTTTCTAAAAGCAATTCTCTTGTGTTTGCTACATGTTCTTCAGATGCGAAGAAAAATTTGATCATTTTAAAATTGCCTTAACAATAATATATTTTATTCAAATACAAAAGTGACGACAAGCAACAGGCTCTGGGCCCAGCTAGGATAGTCTTTGTCCATTTATCAATCCTGAATGAAGATTAAGAACCCTTCCTAAAACTGCTCACCCAGTTGTATCTAACAGCTACTTCTAGTAAACTATACCAAATGCGTATAAAGCACTGTTGAAGTGGTAATTTTTAAGCCGCTACAGGAACTGAACGATGAACATTTTAACTAAAGTGAAATTTAAAATTTTACAAAAGTAGATCATGCTTTATTGTAGCATATTTCCTTCTAAAACCATAAGCCTTAAGAGTCTGAAATTAATAAATTTTTTTTCGTTCTTTTCATTATGCTTTACAAATTTTTCTTTATTTCTAAATCCTATTTGTGCTTTCTGAAAAAGTAGCTTTTGCCACAACAATTGAGGGTACAAGAGAATGCCATAAATTTATTCCGATTAGTAAATCTGCTTCTGGTATTTGTTGTGGCTGCAAACATATCTAATCAGATTAAAGTATCTGCTGTAAGCTTGCAGCTAAATAAAATTAGTTATGTATCAATTTTCAATATTATGCTAAATTCAACTTATACTGCTTGTGAGATAAATATTTATAATTCCTTTTTTTAAACTGATTTTAAAAAAATTATTTAGTACTTTATAATTATTATATTTAAAAAAATATTATAATACTTTCTATTATTTTTTTAAATGCAGTAATATGTTACTTTTTTTTGAATTTTTCCAGATATAGTACAATAAATAAATGCATTATTTTTCTTTTTTATTATTATAAAGTCTGAGGGGACGAACACAAGCATATGGTATTACATGGAAAACATGCATATGCTATCAGCGGAATATCTCTTTATGCAAATAATAACCAAAAGTGAACTCTTTTCCTGTGAATAGCTAACATATCAGTAGCTTACTTAAAAAAAAAAAAGAAATAAGTTCCTAGTGCTCTCCTTTTAGGAGAAAAACGGCTGCCAAAATGGTCAAAATTGCGTTTTTTTGACTTATGGGTTGTCTTTCAGCTTAAATATTTCCAAGAAGGAGTGTGAAACTCAAATAATTTATTGTGTAGTTATTTGTAGGGAATACCAGTAGACTACCAGAAAGTGAGCAAACCATTGGTTTTGTTTCCCTTTTTTTGGAATCAATGTCTCAATTTCAGCGAAATCGGCAAAATCAAATTTTTGTGGTAGTAACTTCTAAGAGTACTGTACTTTAACCGTTTTCATTTTAAACATTGTAATATTTTTTTTCCTGAATGCCTGGGGGGGGTGACTAATTTTCATAGATATCAAACACTTCTATATTGCATGAGTAGAATTTTTAAGAAAAAAAATTAATTGACATCACTTTCTTGGCATTTTGAGCGGGTGGACAAACTTCGAGGACCCGTATCTCAAAAAATAAGTGGAGCAGGAACCTAAAAATTTGGACTTTAACATGCCTCTATATCATCAATCTGTGTACCAAATTTAAAGAAAATCCGAGTCGGTCATGCAACCCCCATTGGTTGAGTTGGTATGGAATCACTCAATTAAGAAAAGTTTTTCCCTCTGTGCATTTTTAAACATAATCCACTCTGTTGAAAGTTAATCCATGAAAACAGAAACGCTTCTGCTCCATCCGTAGCTGATCTTATGGACTTTTCGGCTGCCAATGAAGATGAACAAGAAGAAGAGGAAACACAACTCGTCTCTTCTTTCAATACTGCATTTAAAAGCTTAATAATGGTGAAAGACTATTTTCTTTATCATAAAGCCCAGGAAAAAACTTTGCAAAGTGTTCCAATCCTGGAAGATGCTGTATTTACTTTGGATTCAATAACTCCTCATTATTGACTATTTTCAACCTAAAGGCCCGAATTCGTTACTTACTGTGTTACAATGATCTATACTGGTGTGTACAATGATGTTCTTTTCGTAAAATATCGCATTTTTACATTTTATAAGCGTCATCGTAGCAACCTTTATTACTATTTTTTTTCCTTATTTGATTTTTGCTTTTTATACATTTCTCGTATTTTACGTTTTCCCATATTTTATGTTTTTGGATTTGAATTGACGTTTTCCCATAGTTTATGTATTTTATGTTTGATTCAGGCCTCTGAGAAACGTGAAATCGGGGTTTCTCTGCAGTTCAAATTAATTTCTGTCTTTAGTGAAAAATATAAATTAAATCAGTCGTATGCCACACGCAAGAGGTTTATTTATTGCAATTGATACCCTCGAACAATATTTTTTGGCAATGTTGACAAACTAAGAACAGCTTTCAAACTAAGAACAGCTTTATACTAGAATGATTTCGAAAAGGAAATCAGAAATTTCAAACGTTTAATGATTTTCTAATTTCATTGTTTTATGAACCGAATGGTTATTTAACTTTTTATATAGAATTCTGTATGAGTTTTAAAAATTTCTTTCTCATATGTATCTTCTTTAAAGCCAAACGGGTCCGAAAATTGTTATTTTCAGGTTACTACTGCATTGCATGTAGAATAATGCTAGCCATTAAGCCATGACAACATAAATCTGTTTTTAAAAAATCCTCTATATTTATTGATGAATGTTTCAAAAGCCCCAACTTTCGGAAACAGTAGACAAACGTTTTTAGGCTCTCCTGCAAAGTAGTGAAACTGTGGCATACGTTTGTCTGGAGCATGTCAAATTTGATGACCAATTTCTTTGATAAAAAAGCAATTTACCCCCTTCATACCGTTACGAGTTATTTTCTAACTTACTATATTGGTCTTCTTCAAATAGCGAAGATCAAACAAAAACATCTGCCACGACTGCAGTCGCAAGTGGTCGCAGCTAAAATGTTGCTGTTTACTTACAGGAAGGATTAAACTATTGATATATGTAAATTTTAACCCACCGGAAGCCGCCGATAAAAGTATATTCCACAATATTTCTCATTATATTTTTAAGATGATAATGTTTTTTTCTTTCAGGTAGTTTCCAATTTTGATAAATTTTAAATTTTTAATTACGATGTAATATGCATCCTATAAGTGTGAAAAACCAATCAGAAATGACTTTTATTAAATTTTAGTCCTCCTCATTGAACGAATGAATTAAAACTGAAGTATAAGGCGTACGTCCGAAAAAAGTAAAAACATAATTGTTCAACAATCTTGGCTTATTTTTGTAAAAACGATTTTTTTTTTTTTTTTCAAAAAACTCTTATGGAGTAAGTTACTACAACTCAAGGGCTAAGTAATTACGGCATGAAATATTTTCTATCTTAAAACTTAAAATTGGCTATTTTTTCCGCCCTTGAACCACTGTGCGCCGTCCTCTGCAGGCGCGGCTCTTCCGGTCCTGAGCACTGTCCCCCAAATCCCACTTCTCCTGGTCGGTGGTGTCATGTCCTACACACACGCACGCTCGCACACTCACACACGCCTTCACACACACACACACACACACACACGCCTACGAGCGTATACACAGGTCTACGCACACACACACAACTATACACACGTGACCGCCGAGATGGGTAGAGTCCTGTGGCAACTCGTGATTGCGCGAAACACATAACATGAATTCAAAATTTCAGAATTCAAATTAAGTTTTTTTTTTTCTTTTTTGCTCATTTCAGAACTTTTTTTTTTCCTCCTTTTATTTCCATGACACTCGATGACGCTTGTTAAACTTTATATTTCATTTAAGTCTGAAATGCAACTGAAATACAGTAAATAAATTTTACTTTCATGTAACTAATTTTTATTTCAATACAAGGAACACATGCAAAAAAAGGTTTCTTCTAGAAGTTTCTAAAGTGTTTGCTTTTTTTTTTTTTTTTTTTTTTTTTTTTTAAGATGCTAACTTTAAAATTAAAATTTAGATTATGTATTTTTGCTCATTTTAGAAGCAGTGAGTAGCACAAGCGAAATAAAACTCTCACTAACAGCAGCATGAATTTTGAAAATACATAAGAAGAGTTCAAATCATTGTAAACAAGAACATTAATTCAGTTTCGAAAGTGTACAGGAAAGCAAATTTCGTGAGCATAAGAAAAAGCAGCATTAAATGCGGTTGAATGTAATGAGAATAAGTATGAATTAATTAACAGCTTGGAAGAGTTCATTTTTTAGGATGCTTCTTCTTCTTCCTCCATTTCTCCTTCCTCTTCTGCTGTGGCTTCTTGGTACTGCTGATATTCAGACACTAAGTCATTCATATTAGATTCTGCTTCAGTAAATTCCATCTCGTCCATTCCTTCTCCAGTATACCAGTGGAGGAAAGCTTTGCGACGGAACATAGCTATTGGAAAAGTAAGTGCAGTATAAGTTAAGCAATGGCAGAACTACATGCAATAAACCGACAGCCGGTTATGACATTCAGAGACTGGTTTCTTCCCCTAAAGCAGAATAATTTGTGATGTTCTGCAACGTAAAATCATTTATCCAAACTTGTTCTGCAAGTACGTCTAGCATTGTGCACATAGAAATGTTATAAAATTAGTTGATCATGAAAACTATAAAATCGACAAAACTTGAACAGGCTGTAAAACTTAAATCGTGTAAGATTCTCCAAATGCGCAGAAAAAACAAATATGTTAAACTTTGAATAAAATATGACAACGTATATAAAGTACAAATTCAAAATGAAAAAAAGGTTAAAAAACCAGCAAACAGCTGTTTCGGCACTCTAAAATACAAGTGCCATCATCAGTGCAATTAAAAACGAAGACAGGTTCAACCCGACTAAAACACAGTCGAGGCGAACATTGGAATGAGAGACGAGTTGTAAAAGATATGAGAGCAGTACCGGAAACGATGACGTCCAAGGTTGCGTCAGAACTACAGAGGACAGTTGCACTCAGGTGAAAACGTCACGGACAAAAAATAAATCAAATAACAGACTTCCAAACATTAGGAAAAGGGGGAGTGCTAGACAAATCATTGACGATTAAATTAGAATTTTTCCATATGTAATATGACTCCCAAAAATCTAAATCATGAATGGACTGACAACGTATATAAAGTACAAATTCAAAATGAAAAAAGGTTAAAAAACCAGCAAACAGCTGTTTCGGCACTCTAAAATACAAGTGCCATCATCAGTGCAATTAAAAACTGTGTTTTAGTCGGGTTGAACCTGTCTTCGTTTTTAATTGCACTGATGATGGCACTTGTATTTTAGAGTGCCGAAACAGCTGTTTGTTGGTTTTTTAACCTTTTTTCATTTTGAATTTGTACTTTATATACGTTGTCATATTTTATTCACTAGGCAGTACAAAGTTTTCGACTACTTTTTATGTATGTTAAGCTTTATCAAAATCACAATATGGGTGTCAAACTGCGTTTTTTTTTGGGGGGGGGGGGAGGGGGGATTTTACATAGTATGAATGAGCATTCAAAATAATGTTAATAAAAAAAATACATATGCTACTAAAGTAATACATTAAATGAGTTCAGTTGCGGTAGCAAAAATGAAATACCTCAAAACTTTCAAAATAACTGAAATATATTCAGGATGCAAAAAGATTGTAATTAACGGTTGTCGTAATTAACTCGGATATCGTCAAAATGGATATTCCGGGTGTCTATACGTTCTTACAACTAAACGGCACGAACTTGAGGGCCACGGATTTGGACAAAAGTGTAGATATAGGTCCATAAGTCATTAATTAACATGAAAAGTTCCACTAAAATGTAAAATTAGGTAGAATTACGGTAATCGGGTCACGGCGATAAATATTTCATTCTGGCAACCCGCTACCTTATCTTGTGGCGACGGAGCAATTTCGGCAACCCTACACCAAAGCTTATTCGCTATTCATTTGGCCAATCAACCATTTCATTCACAACACAAAATTGTAATTTACTTGTCTACTAAATATTTTTCTTTTAATTCCATGGAACAATATTTTTAATTTCCTCAAAGGTGATTTTTTTTCTGAAAACTGGCAACATATGTTGTGTTTTTCAATTTTTAGATCTTACGACCAAACGGCACGACCTTGAGGGTCACGGATTTGGACAAAATTCTAGATATAGGTCCATTTCCACTAGATATGAACGCAGGTAAAGCGGTTTGACTGCATAGGCCCTAGTTTGGCTGCAACGAGGATTCGAAGTTGCTAGTTTGGCTCCAAAAATGCCATGGCATTTCCCGGAATTTCCGACTTAGGTACAAAGAACGTTCTCCAAACACATTTGGTGTCTTTTGTTAGTACAACAAGTGGAAGGGAGAACATTTATTTATTTATGGGGATTATTAAGTTACTTGGAAAGTCGAAACAATTTTTTTTTTTTTTTTTTTTTTTGTGCCACGTGCAATAAATCGGAGCTTTTTTCTCCTCTCCGATTTTTGTTGCTTGTCATTGAGAAACATATTTGATAACAAATGATAAATATCCAGTTAAAGTAACGATAAATACTTTTTACTAGCAGACAATTGATATAAAACGAAAATAATTTAGTTTCATTTGCAAATGATAAATATCATGTAACTATGCTCTTTTTACATTCAAGTTCTTGAAATTAAAAGTAGTATCCAATTGAAATTTGAGAACCACTTATTAACTAGTATGTTGTGGCCATCACGAAACTTTCTTCTATATTTTTCCTTCTTCTGATCCCTCCCCATGCTTGACGAGGAAGCAATATTCCTAACAAAAACAAAATTACACATGCAAAAACTTGACGACCATCCCAATGTCTGAATTATTGCAAAAGCAAAGCAAAGAGCGAAAATTGAAAGTTATTTTAAAAGCCTTGCTTGAATTAATTACAAATATTTTATTTGTTAACAAACATAAGATGGCAACAGTTAAAAATTTTAAATCATTGAGATAATATTTCCGACCATTTCCATACAATTAAAATCACGAGAAATACGCAGACGACAATCTATTACGATTTATCTTTCTTATTGTTGCATTAATAAAGCTATTTTTATTCACTAAAAAAATAATGATAATAAAAATAAATCAGCACCTCTTGGCGCCAAAATTGAACCAAAGCCTGTTTGCATATGGATTCACATATATTCCAAATTTCAGCCAGAACGTAGCATTACTTCTTGAGATAGGGCACTCACAATGGAAAAAAAGAACGAGCGATTGCGCTACCCCCTTTTTAACTGTTGACACCAAAATAAAATCAATAAATATCAGCTTTTATACCCACTAAGGGCTACTTGCCGATAAATTTTTCTTTCATTCCGTTCATTATTTCTTGAGATACAGCAGCCACAATTGACGACAAAAAACGTTCTATAGCTCAACCCCCGTTTGAGTTATTGACACCAAAATTGAATCAGCGCCTGTTTCTGTTGCTGGCAACATATGGACCAAATTTAGTTTGATTCCGCCAGTTACTTCCTGAGGAATAGCAATCACGCGTAACTCAAAAAACGTCCCATTGATCCCTCCCCCTTGGAGGAATTCGCGCCAAAAACCAATGGGCACAAGTTCACATAGAGGCACATATGTGTACCAAATTTCGTTCGATTTCATGCGGTAGTTTTTGCTGTAGAGCGGCCACAAAAAACTGGTCACACACAGACGTGACACACACACACACACACATACACACACACACACACACACACACACACACACACACACACACACACACACACACACACATACACACACACACACAGACAGACAGACATTTTCCAAAAATAGTCGAAATGGACCCAGCACACCTCAAAACGTTCGAATCCGTCAAAATTCGAAATTTGCACGAATCCAATACTTTCTTCTATATATTAGATATAGAAGAAAGTAAAAATAGTATTCAACGTCGTTAATTCAAAGTCACATGCATCTAAATGACTCACACTGTAGTAGAATAGCAGTAAAAGGGATAAAAATGGTAAATCTAATGGAAATTCTATTGCATTTCTGGGTCCAAATTAGCAACTTTGGACCCTCGTTGCGACCGAACTAGGGCCTATGCAGTCAAACCGATTTACCTGGCATCATACCTAGTGGGAATGGACCTATATCTAGAATTTTGTCTAAATCCGTGACCCTCAAGGTCGTGCCGTTTGGTAGTTAGACATATATCCACGTGTGGTAGGTTTGAAAAAAAACTCAATATTCATTCGGGGGCGAGCAAATGGAAATTAAGGCCGATTTTTGAGTGAAATTTTTTTCGCGAATACAATACTTCCTTTTTGGTAAAAGGAAGTAAAAACAAAGCGCTGCGGCAACATTTCCAGAATGTACAGTAGACTCCCGATTATCCGCGAGCGGTTTATCCGCGGGGCGGATTATCCGCGAATCAATCAACAATCACGAACATGTATTTTCGCAGTAAAAAGCGAAAACCAGTGGCAGTTTTTTTTTTTTTTTTGAAAAATTGTAAATTTACACTCAGTTGTTTTTGCTTGATTGATTGATTTGATTTAATATTATTATTATTATTATTATTTTTGTGCGTTCTTCATCGTACATACACTTGTTTGTTAAGTTCGGTTGTGCAAAAATACAAAACATTTGTACTGTACTCTATATATATTTTCACTGTTTGCAGAAAGTGTTATGCATCGATACAGTTAAGAATTTGAGATAGGACAATTTTTACCTGATTTGTCCCCCATTTTAGTCTTTTTGCGGTTATCCGCGATTTTTATTATCCGCGGCACTTGTGCCACCCAATTCCGCGAATAATCGGGAGCTTACTGTACCTGTAAATTGTTCCGAGATGCGTTTGAAGAGCTCTTGTATAGCAGTGTTATTTCCAATGAAAGTGGCGGACATCTTCAGGCCTCTGGGTGGGATGTCGCACACAGCCGTCTTCACATTGTTCGGAATCCATTCTACAAAGTAACTGCTGTTCTTGTTCTGTATGTTCAGCATTTGTTCATCAACTTCTTTCATACTCATCCTGCCCCTGAAAGAGTTTTTAACCATTTGTTCAACTGGAAACTGTTCAAACTTTTTTTGGAATACTGTTTTATTTTTCAAAAACGAACTTTCCTAAAAAAACGCAATGCTTTCAGTAATTCAGAATGAGGTCGTTTCCAAAATTTTAAAAGTATTTTTTTCGGACAGAGCATGCTTAAAAACATAGAATCTCACCATTTTTTAAATAATTTTGTTAAATTTAATATTTTTAAAAAAATAACTTAAATCGGTGCTCTTTCATCGTTTAACGCTTCTGCCGATGACATCACAAATGATGAAATGCCATTCAGTGTTGCCATTCACGGTCCAAAATATTTAATTCGCATCTTTACTCACGTGTATTGGCAACGATATGGTTGGTAGCAAGCGTAGAGCGCAATTGTAATTCGCTTCTTGATTATCATAACGTGGAAATGCGGTAGAAAGATGCGCCATAGTGCATCATTTGTGACGTTATAAAGACCACGCCTTGTTTGAAGAATCTGACACTTTAAAAAATTAATTGAAAAATAACTGTTGGGAAAATGAAAGTATTTTCTGAGTCCATGTTATTTTATTTTGCTTATTCTATCAATTTCAGTAACAAAAACTACTGCTTTTGACCGAAGCATACAACCCCATTGGATTATAATATGGTACTTCACTTCACTATCCACTCCAGGGTCCCCTGTACCTACCACTATTTGTGGCTTTATCGGTTTGATGGAACACAAAACTGCTCTGTTTTTTTGACTGAAAACATAAAGGTCATTTGGTCGTCTGTATATCGTAACAAATATCGGATGATGAATTTCTCTCCAATATGCTATGTTAATTTGCTCATCTATGTTATGTTAATTTGCTCGTCCATGTTATGGTAATTTGCTCCTCCATGTTACGGAGAATTAGTCGTCCATGTTATGGTAATTTGCTCCTCCATGTTACGGAGAATTAGTCGTCCATGTTATGGTAATTCGGTCGATGCAGAGGAATTAAATCCACCAATGGTGGTAAAAATGAAATCATAGAAAAAGAACAAAATCGAATTTGCGAAAATTCGCTTCGAGGTGCTCACCTTTATGCTACGAACTAATTTTGTGCCATATTTCATGGAACTCGGCAGAACGGTCTAGGCGCTGTGGGCGTAACATAGATCCAGACATCCAGAGACACCGACTTTAAGCTTTATTATTAACTAGTGGTACCAGCACGGCTTTGCCCGTAATAGAAAAATTAAAAGGTCTTTTGGTTCGCCTGTATATTTACAAATAATGTATGGTGAATTTTCTCGCCAATAGTAAAAGTATCGTACCCATGTTACGGTTCCACGTTATGATAATTTCGTATCTCGCCAATTGGCTTGTGCCCATGTTGCGGTTCCACGTTATGATAATTTCGTAATTTACTCGTCCATCTCATGATAGTTTTGTTTTAAAAATTGGAATACAGTGGTGGACAAAAGTATAGACTCAATTTCTTTTAATTTTGTTTCGATTACAACATGACTCAGTTTAAATTATTTTCATTGAAGTAAAGATGAATAGTTGAAGAAATAGTTCTAAAATTAGTACATCGTATCAATTAAATTTAAAAAATCATAAAATTAGATAATTTGCAAATTTAATATTTTATCATTACGTGAAACCTGGACAAAAGTATAAACTCAGAGGTAAAAAATTCAGGAATATTAAAAAGTTTCGTTCCAAAATTTTAATTTAACGCCATAGAATGGATAAATGTTGCCATCAGTGATAGTTAAAAGTTTTGTTTTTGGAAATTAATGAGAAACATATAAATGCACCGCTGGACAAAATTATAAACTCTTTTTTTTTTTTTTCATTTTTTCAATCATAATTTAACTCAGTTAAAAAACTTTTTGTTCCAGTAAAGATAAATAAGTGACTAAATATTCCTAAATTCAGTATAACTCATAAACTTTATAAAATAAATAATTTAATTAAAAAAATCTCAACTTTTATATCTTTATAATGCATGAAACCTGGACAAAAGTATCAACTCAAAAGTAAGAAACTCTGAAGTTTGGTAGAATTTTATTCAAATATTTAATCATTTAATAACCAAAAATGAACCAATGCTGAATTACAAAATTAAAAACTTACAATACTGCATAAACACAATTATAAGCTGACAAAATTTTAATTTTTTTTTTTTTTTTTTTTTTTTTTTTTGAGTTTAATCAAGTTACATTTGCAATTACTTCAGCAAAACAAAAGCATAGATTTAGGAAAATGTAATTTTGCACTCGACGTTAAATCCCGATTATCACAAATTTGCCATTTCAACTGCGCTTGCGCGCGGACTTTGCTGATTTCGAAACTCTTCTCAAACTGATTAAAAACATTTTAAATTTGTTAATAAATATGAGATAACAACAGATAAAAATTAGAAATTACAAAAACTTTCTTTGATTTAGTTTTTACGCCTCGGTAAAGATTGAGTTTTGCGTCTTAATTATTAATGAATTTGGAGGCTGATTTTTCTATCAAACAAAGGCCCTTTTCAGGGCCAAATTTTTAACCTCAGAAGAGCGTACTCGAATTGCAGCATCACTTCTAATACAAAGCCGAACCCTCAACCTAAATACAAATGTATAATACTAAGCTGTTTACACCCAACGTAAAATATCCGCAAAAGACGGATATCTGTAATATTCCAATCATTTTTGAAGTGCATAACGTGTTTAACGTTTACGTTAAATAAATATTTCCAAACCAATAAATATTGAAGTGTCATTTTTCTCTTTTCTTTATAAAGATTATCAGTTATTCATATCCGTAGTTTCATATAATGTATCCCGAAATCGCTGTGAAAATATTCTAATCGCATTCATCAATTTGTTGGGACTCTAGCTCAGCCTAAATATAAATAAGTAACACGAAATCTTAAAACAGAAAGCTCAAAAAGCTAAGTCTACGAGCAAGCGCAGTTGAAATGGCAAATTTGTGATAACCGGGATTTAACGTCTAGTTAATTTTGCTATTAACATGGATAAATTGAAAAAAAAAAATCAATATTTGAAACGTTTTAAAAATTAACACTGCATTAAATCTAGCCATTAGTGTAAACTACAAACATTTAAAAACGAGTTGGGCCCCCCGTTTTCTGAATTATCTCGAATATGCGGCTGGGCATGTAGATTTCACAAGAGTTTCTAACAGCTGCAGTGACATATGGTTGCATGCTGAAAGTATTGCCCTTTTTAATTCCCCTGTGGTTTGGTACTGGTGCCGATCATGATAAACTTTGCGAACCGTGGTCCCCCAAAGATTTTCAATCGGATTAAGATCCAACTACGAGCTGGCCATTTGATTACTTTGATACCCCAGCGCTTGAGCCATTCTTTTATACTTCTCGCTGTGTATGTACACTCGCGTTATCTCGCTAAAATGACCAGTTTACCTCCAGGAATCAGATGAGCAAAAGGTAAGAGATGATCTTCCAGTATTAATTGGTAATCTTCAGCGTTCTATCTTCCATTAAGAAATGCCAATCCTGCTTTACCATGCTAAAAGAGTTATTTATCTTTACTGGAACAAAAATTTTTTTAACTGAGTTAAATTATGATTGAAAAAAAAAATGAGTTTATAATTTTGTCCAGCAGTGCATTTATATGTTTCTCATAAATTTCCAAAAACCAAACTTTTAGCAATCACTGATGGCAACATTTATTCATTCTATGGCGTTAAATTAGCATTTTCGAACGAAACTTTCTCGTAATCCTGGATTTTTTACCGTTGAGTTTATATTTTTGTCCAGGTTTCACGTAATGATAAAATATTGAATTTGCAAATTTTCTAATTTTATGAAATTTTTAATTTAACTGATAAGATGTACTAATTTTAGAACTATTTCTTCAACTATTCATCTTTACTTCAATGAAAATAATTAAAACTGAGTCATGTTGTAATTGAAACAAAATAAAAAAAAATTGAGTCTATAATTTTGCCCACCACTGTAGAAAAAGAACCACATCGAATTTTCGAAAAATCGCTTCGAGGTGCACACCCCCATGCTACAAACTAACTTTGTGCCAAATTTCATGAAAATCGGCCGAACGGTCTAGGCGCTATGCGCGTCACAGAGATCCAGAAATCCTCCAGACAGAGAGACTTTGAGCTTTTATTAGTAAAGATAAAGATAAAGATAAAGATTACATTATTCGTGGGGTTCCCTGGTAAGTATGATACATAAATGTCCGAATTGTGCTGTATTACGCTAAATCAAAGAAGGAATAATTATAGCTTTGATTGTCGAACATTTTATTTAAAAATTTTTAAAAAAAGTTATAGTCAGTTTAATGTGTATTACATTACTGGGGGGCTAGCACCCCCTGCTCGTTATCGATCAACAACCCCTTGAAACTGCAAGCAGTTTCCTTCCCAAAATCCTCCGTCACTGCTCTCGTTCATTTCGCATGTGCAGTTTAATGAGCTAATCTATATATATATATAAATCTCGTGTCACGATGTTTGTTCGGGGTAAACTCCAAAACTATACTCAACCGATTTATATCAAATTTCATACCTATGTGTAATTTGGTCCAACTTAAGAGATAGGATAGTTTTTATAATTTTTTTATCGCAAATTAAATATTAATTATACAATAATAGTGTGTACTAATTGTTTATTTCTAAAAATTCCTAATAGACGGCGGTGTAAGTTAATTAATCGATATAACTCTAACATCATTTGACTTACTGCGAAAAACAATATACTAAAAAAAACCCCGAAACGTTACTTATCCTTTTCGTAGAACGTTCAGGGATTTTATAGGTTTTTATTAACTTCTTGAGAAAATCAACTATCTTTGTCAAAACGTTTCCTGAATTGCTACAAATTTCAGAAATGCAGATTTCTCACTTTTGTCAAAAATATTTTTTCCCACCAGTATCAAGATTAACTAAACCTATTTAATAAATGTATCGGTTGCAGCTCGATTACGAAAAATGCATGGATCACAAAGCTTTGGAAGAATTGCAGACGAGTTGCATTCGAGCTACTTGCTTGAGAGTCTGTCTTAGCTTTGGCAATGATTGCATTAAGGCTATGAGCGCTTTCTTGGATATGCAGGAAAGTGTCAAGCTATTATATTAAGCCTACGTTTGGCCTCTTTGAAGATGCCAGACACATTACCGGCTTTAACCAAGAAAACTACTGAATTCTTCAAAAAGAATCCAGGATAATTTCTGGAAGGTTAGTGAAGTTGAGCGGAAAACATTTCTTTTTTTTTTCTAAGACATTTTAATAGCATTAGTTCTTGCAAAGATACGGTCGCAACAGAAAATTGCATTGTCAGGCATTACTGCTAGAAATTGTTTAGATGGTAGACGAACAGCACATTCAGCTTTAAAGTTGCCTATTAGACATTCATAAACCAAACGCAGTGGATAAAATTAAAGAAAAAACGCGGAATGGCTGTAGTGTTGCAAAAGAGTGCAATTAAAAGTTGGGATAAGTACTATGGTACATGAGTAAAAGCATTCATCTGAAGCCATGGGCGGATTTATGGGGGGGCAGAGGGGGGCAATGCCCCCCCAGTTTTGGGAGGACTTTATGAAGTAACAACACATCTTCCAAAAAATTTTTAACATTATTTTTCTTTTTTGACTAGTTCAGAAGGGCATGGGTGAATTTATAGGAGGGGGCCATAGGGGCAATGCCCCCCAGTTTTGGGAGGACTTTAAATAGTAACAACACATCTTCCAAAATCTTAAAACAAAAAATCATTATTATTTTTCTTTTTTTTGAATAGTTCAATGAAAATGAAGAGGATAGTGAATGTCCTTTTCTGATGGGAGAAAAGAAAAAAAAAAGAACATTAAATACAAATAGTACAGCTGTCACTGGGGTGCTGAAAATATGCCTAAATTCACTATTTTGGACTGAAAACCATTTGGGCAAGTATACAAATGAAAATATAGTCAAAACGAGCTATGCATTCAGCTGCAACACTTATAATAATTGACGATCATTTTTAAATTAGAACCTAAAACAAAGGGAACTCCCCACTCCCACACTTGCGCTAACAGAACGATCTGCTCGTAATGATTTGTTTTCCTTCTTTTCAGAATGTTTATTTTCAATTTGCGTGATTTCAAAAACTAGATATTTTGTGTTGTTTCAGACGAAAGATTTTGAAGAACCTTCTGGATTCACACGTTCAGATTGGTAAAATTGTAAAAATCCTTTAACCGTAAAAACTGACGAACTTTCGTAAAAATTACAAAAATCTGCAGGTAATTGGGCCAGATTTGCCTATAACATAAACAAGCTATAGCTTCGGGCCACTGCTTTGAAGTGGGTCCGTAAAAAATTGCATGATTTGTTCCTTGAAAAATGGAAAGTGCTTGAAAAAATTAATTTCATCTTCAAGTGCTTGAAAACCTTGAATATTTGGAAAAGCGTGGCTGCAAACCTTAAATTTTAAATTTCTAACAAATGGTAGGGGGAGGAATGCCAAAATATGTCAAATTTAGCTCCTTGCTATATCGTGCATCAAAAGTGTAAAAATCATGGTTCTTACGTATGTAACATATTACTTGAAATAAATTTTTGTGACTCATATGTTTCATATCTTGCTATTTATTTAACCCCGAATGCAGTATTTTGGAAATTCTTTTGCATTGATTGCTTTTATCTTGCTTCTACTGCATATTGTTAATCCGTTTAGCCCGGAAAAAATGATACACTACCTCTATTCCTGTTCGTTTTCTGCACTGCTTATAATTTAAAAAAAAAAAAAGGTTGTTGTAATGAGAGAATTCTATAGTTTATTTTTTTCTTTTAAACTTTAAATAGCTGGGGTTTTTTTTTACAAAGTTTGAATAATACTGTACAACTGTATAATCTAGTGCTTAATTTCAGAGATTGGAAAGTGCAAATGAAGTAGGCACAGTATAACCTACTAGGGCTCTTGGGCTAAAACCAGGGCTGCGGAGTCGGAGTCGGAGTCGAAGAGTCGGAGTCGGACTGATTTTGGAATAAAAGAGTCGGAGTCGGAGTCGTTAGAAAACATGCCGACTCCGACTCCGGGCTTCTTTTTTTCTTTCCTTTTCACTGACTCTCCTTGCATTTTTTAAAAATTGATTACAGGGTTGGCCGGATTGGACCCAATTGGGTCGGACCCAATGGGTTTTTTTGAAAAAACCCATTTAAAAAAACCCATTATTTAGCCCACGTTTGGGTTTTTTTAATTTTTTGGGAAGTTTTTTAAAAAATTAATTTAAATACTTTCACAATTTAAACTTCTTTTTCATTTCTTCTTCACCACAGACATTGGACATAAAAAATGAATTTTTTAAAATAGTATTTCTCAACTCTTAACAGCATTAAAAAAATGTTTCAAAGATTTTAAATAAATATATTTAACTTTTTTCTTTAACTGATAAATAAATGGACTCAAATTATTTTGACTAAGTCCTGTCACGTCTGATTTTCCCAATATTTGCAGATTGTACATAGGATACTACTCTAGCTAAAAGGCTTTCATGTGAATTATTTCCTGCAAACAAACACTTCGCAAATCTCGAATAAACACAAAATATATTTTTTAGAAATTAACAGGTTTTTCAAACGGTCGGGCAGAACACAGAACAGGATGTACAGTATTTTCATTATCTTACGAAAAAGTTTAATATTTCTTAGTTTGTACACAGAAATAGAAAAACTGGCAACATAAAATTGAAAGAAATATCTTGATTAAGCTGGAATTCAGTAAAAAGGGAGTAAAAACTACTTGAGGTTCTACAGTAGTTTTGCATAACAAAATAAAATACAGGAAATTAAAATGCAAAAAAAAAAAAAAAAAGTAGTAGCAATTAAAAACCAGGGGTCGATCCAGGTTTTATTTTTTGGGTCCCCATTTTGTGAAAAGGCAAAATATTTTTGTGAAATTTCGTTATTTTTGTGAAAAAGCAAAATATTTTTGTGAATTTTCTTTGCTTTTGTAAAAAAGACCTTCTCGTGATTTTTTTCTTGGAAAAGATTATATTAAAGCATTTTTAGCTGTCGTATCGTTATAGAAAAGCCCTAGACAGGTTTCAGGGGTGATTGCAAGTTCTTGAAGAATACATGAAAGCAGTCAAGAGAAAATGCGCTGGGGGAGCGGGGAAGTAAGACCCTTAACATTTTATTCGTAATTTGACACATACATTACATTTATTGCTTTTTACAAATATACATATGCAAGGCACACTTTCTTAAGGTGAAAGTCTCACAACAGATTTCCTGTTTGCCCCTCTCAAATACTTTAAGAGCAATGAAAATTGCACATGCTGCTGAACGTAATGATAACTCCTAATAAATACAATATGAACAGACTCAAAGATATCACATATTTCTTAACACAGAAGTGAAATACTCATTAAAGATTCCATGTATGTGTTTGAAAAACTTAAAAGTAATTAAAACCCAAAATAATACTGCACCAGCATTCAGCGTTTAATTTTTTGACTTTTGACGTTCTTACAGAGTAGGTATTTCGTTTAAAACTTTGCAATTTAATGATGTTAATAAATATATAAGAAATTTTATTTGTTTGCCTCTTAACAAGGTACAGTAAACATCAAAAATGCGAAAAATTCGTTTACCATGGCCGATGTAAGGAAATTAAGATCTTCAAAACAAATAAAAATATAAAAACAGCATGTAAATATGTTTATTTTAAGTAAAGTTATTTTAGAATTGGATTTTGAAACTCAACACAAATTAATACTAAATATATATTGCGTAATCAAAGTAAAATTTAAGATTTTCCTGAAAACAAGCTACCAATCACAATTTTCCCTCTCCCGTCCCCCTTCTGACGCTCTCAAGCAAAAACACCTCATGCAGCAAGCAAAAAGATAAGATGGGGGAAGGTGGAAGAGGCTCCCGCGTAGATGCGTACACATTTGCGGTTAAAAAATATTGTGAAAAGGTTGCCTTTTTATAAATTTTTGTGAAGGGGCTGCTTTTACGACGCGGAATTTTGTGAATGGGGCCGCTTTTGCGATGGGGAATTTTGTGAATGGGGCCGCTTCTGCGGCGCGTAATTTTGTGAATGGGGCCGCTTTTGCCATGCGGAATTTTGTGAAAGGGCCGCAAAGCGGCCCCAATTTGGCGCTGGATCGACCCCTGAAAACGAACAATAGATTTTCTCACTCGAGAAGTAACTTTGCATTAACTGTTGGTAATCATGAAAACTAAAAAATCTGAAACTTCACCATTCTTGGGTTTTTTCGTCTTTTATACTTTTCTTCAGAAAACGCTGAATTTTAACTAGTTTTCCAGTTTTTTTACTCCAAGACAATTTTTGCGCTTTGTTCATATATTTACGCTACAATATGCTACAAGTACCCCCACATTTTCCCTAAAAAAAGACAAAAAAAAAGAAAAAAAAAACCCACATTTCTTTTAAAAAACCCAGCTTTAGTTGGGTTTTTTTGGGTTTTATTTTAAAAAACCCAAAAAACCCTGGGTCCATGGTTTTTTTTTAAAAAACCCGGGTTTTTGCCAACCCTGATTGATTACCAATTGGTTCAATTACATGTATAAAAAGATACTAATGAGAAAATAACTGCCATTATGGCAATCAGCTAGCTTGAATGCTTACCGAACTTTCTGTAGCCGTCCCCTAGTTTGCTTGCTTTTTAACTTAACTAATAGCAACTGTCAGCAAACGGTTTTGTGGAATAACATTTTCAAGTAATCACTTTCAAATAAAAATAGAAATATAGTGTTTTGTTCTATCTCAGTTTAAAATAGTAAAAGAAACGTAACAAATGAGTAAGTCGACGCCCGTAGCTAAGGTTGAAACGTTTAAGTGTGATCGGCAAATTCAAAGAAATTCTGGCTCGAAAGCACAAATCTAAAAGATTCGATGAAATAATCTAATGTTTTTTTCTTTATTAAGACTATTTCTGTAAGCTTGGTTCTCACTAAAAGTATGGAACAAAATAAGTGTTAATGATTTCTTGATTACAAGACTCAAGAATTGCAGTTAATCTTAAAATCTTCATATTTAGGTTAATTCTAAAGCAGCCAATAAAATGTAAGTTAAAAATTTAGCGAAGCAGAAATATAGGTATAGTAAAAGCTATTCGTACAAATTTGTATACCGCCGCGTTTTGTGTAAAATTAGCTCCTGACGTATATGTGCCCTATTTTCGTTAAAATTTTATTGATGAAATGTAATTTAAAATATATTCGCGAAAATTTTCAGAATTAAAGTATTTATATTTTTTATAAACTCTGAAATTAACTTTGGGGGTCATCTACTAGATGGATGTCACCCGGTGCAAACCACTCCCTCTCAAGAACTTGGATTTAGAAAAAAAGTTTTTTTTTTCTCTCAAGTTACAGCTTTCAAAAATTGAAAGCACACGATTTGATCAATATATATTTGTTAAACATTAAAGGGGGGCAAATTACAGATAATCATTTTCAAAATTTTTAAAAGGGATTTTTAAGTCATCTCACTTTTTAACTTGTAACTATTGGAAAGTTTGATTTTTAAATTGAATTTCTAACGTTGTATGACGTCTTGGGTTTACAATAAAAAACAAAATGCGAAATTTTCATAAAAAGGAATTAATATTTCAATCTCTGTTAAGAGGTTTTCTCCCTTCCCTTGAATAGAGAGAGGGAGTTGAAAAAATGCAATTAAAATTTTTTTTAAAAATCCGGAGTCGGAGTCGGGGTCGGAGTTGGCCGTTTTCCTTCCGACTCCGCAGCCCTGGCTAAAACATCCTATCTAACCAACCAAACCTTGAAAATAATTAGACAAGTCTTTGAAACTCCTAAGCAAAGTGTGCTTCGATTTTATTTCTTATCAAGTGTATAAATTATGAATTGTTCTAATAAGTAGTATGTTACTCTCATGTTACATATTTTCTAATCCTGTACAGCATTTCTTTTAAAGTATTAACTTACATCACAAAGCACATTTAAATCATAAAACTTAAAAAAAAAAATTGTCTATTTTTTCCCGAGATTTTTGTTTTTCCAATTAACCCTTATTAGGTTCCAAAATGCACAATTTTACATCCATTTTACAAAATTTTCTCCGGGGGAAAAACCCCCGGACCCCTTAAATTTGGAGACATTCTTTATCCCACTTAAAAAGGAACCCTGCGTCGCTCTCTTGATACCAGTCACCTCTCTTAAGGTCAATTCAAAAAGGACAGCAAGATAACACACACGAATGAAAACGACACACCAAAGAAAAAAAAGAGTAAAAGCATGACCTTGACCCTGAAAAAAATCCTGCCCCCCCAGGAACTCGGTCCTAAATCCGCCTATGTCTGAAGCACATCATAGGAGCATGTAAGATTTGAAAGGCAACGATAAACTTTTAGGTGGTATTGTCTGAATACTGAATGGAGACTTCCGGCAGATATTACCGGTTATTCCGATTAAATCAACGCATGTTAAAAACAATCGTTTTTACAGCGTATGTCGATATAATGCGATTGACCATGAACATGCAAATGCAAATGCAAAATAATCCATTCGTACAAGTATTTTCTAAGCAATTGCTGGGTATTGGAAATGGTGAAATTGAACTGTATCAAAATACACAGTACATCAAATTGCGGGACAATTTCTGCATTGCAGTTGAGACGAAAAGTGAACTAATTGAGAGTGTATTCCCGGATATTTTTTATATTTTTTTTATCATAATTACCTCTGTGATCGCGCTATTTGGGCAGCAAGAAACGTTGATGCAGGCGCAATTAAATTTTAGATGCAACATTTGTTGCCCGGTAATTTGAAGTCATTTAAATCAATGAAATACAATTGTTGATGAGAACGAATCCGTAAAGTTTCCAACTGAAGTTTAAATTCTCTCGATATAACAGGAATGACACCACACAATCTCCAGCTGAAAATTGGTTCACCAATTAATCTTCTGCATAATTTAAACCCATCTAAATTTTCAAATATACACGTATACTGCCGTGTGCAGGTAAACGGCAGTAACTGCAGATTTTTCGATTTTCATTATTTTGCATATTTGAAATCTTTATTACTGTAGTTTTATGGTACAAACGTTTTTATTTGGCTGCCGCAGAAAAAAAGCATTTTTTTAATCAGTGGTAATTAGCAGTAACTGCTTTTTTAGCAACATTTTGCGGGAAGTCGGCAGTATGTACTTACTGCTCTTTACCAGCCCACGGAAGAACGAAAACTTTCTCCCGTGGTCTGGTAAACGGAAGTAACTGCTTTCGTCGCTACATTTTGCAGGTAATTGGCAGAATGCACTTACTGCTCTTTACCTGCACACGGAAGAACGGAAACTTTCTCCCGTGGGCAGGCAAACGGCAGTAACTGCAAATTTTTTGATTTTCATGAAATTTTTTGCCCATGATCGTTCTGCCGTGGGAGGGTAAATGGCAGTAACTGCAGCTTTTTTCCCATTTTCTTTCTTTTTCTTTTTTTTGGAATTTTTCAAATCTATGTTTTTTTAGTTTTATGGTGCAAACATGTTTATTTGGTTAGCGCTAAATAACAGCATTTTTTTTTTATCAGTGGTGATTAGCAGTAACTGATATTATAGCTACATTATGCAGGTAATCAGCAGTATGTACTTACTGCTCTATACCTGCCCAAAACCATTGTCCGGAGAATGGAATATAAATGAATCGCCGCCAAAACTTAAACCAAGATGCATAAACGGTTTTCGCGATTTCTTTTCAGCTCAACTAAGCGCAAGCAGTAACGCCCTTGAGCGAAAGGATACTTAAAAGGGGGAGATACTTAGGGAAAATAATCATACTTGATTTCAAATAAAGTCGAAGAAAACGTTTTGTAATTTCACAGCCCTCAAACATTTAAAAAAATCTTTGATTCTTCATATCCGTGTTCTAAAAACAGTAAAACAAAATTATTTTTTGCTAATGTACAGTTATAAAAGATAACATACGAGTAAACACAAGTAATGCTTGGCAGACGATAAATAAACGTGTAGCAACAGAACGATTCTGTTCCATTTGTTTTGTTCTGTCGCAGACGATATTTCTCACAATTTTTAACATATACTAAGCTGCTGCACCTTTAGTAGTTCGATGAGAGCCATTTTTAACACACGAAGCATTTCTTTCGCCTAAATTTTCATGGATATTTATTGCTTTATTGCAAAGTGCGGAACATTAAGCGATTTGTCGCAGTTTTAAAAATGCCTAAAGAATCTTCCAGTTGCCAAGTGACAACGCAGGAACATTAAAGAGTTTTCGACAATGCCGTTAAGCAATCAAAACATATGCCTTGTCGACTATTCGTTGTCAGTATTGGAATTTTGAGCAAATGTATTCGATTTTCACGATTTTGAACATGTTGTGGCTTCCTCCAACAACTACAAATTGACTGTCATCAGTCAGCATGACTACAGATGACTTCCGTGGTTTCCCTGCAATACAATCTCAGTGGAAACTGAAATCCATGTCAAGACCGTACATAGAGAACATCGTCAAAGTTGAGTTTCACCGAGGTTCCCGGGATCTCTTTTACAAAGTGGATCATGAAGATAATCAGTTTCAAGGAAATTGATTTCCTAAAAAATAATTTTCATCTGAAGACTTCTATGTCTGCACCCCCTCCCCCCCTTCGTCCGCGATTTTGAGGAATTCCAATTAAGAAGAAACATGACAGAAGATTTAGTAGTAGATGCGCAAAAAAAAAAAAAAAAAAAATCTACTGAAGTTTTTTTTTCTATTCAGTGTTTAAAAAGGTAAAACACAAAAATGAGTTCGTTGTAGCAAAGACTGTTTAAATCAGCAAGTATATCTGGTATCTGAGGAGGTACGTAAATGTGTTTTGGATTAAATTTATATCAAGTGGATGTAGGTCGATACCCTATTTAAATTATGTCCTCTTTAATAATAAATTTATAACCAACATATGTATATCTTTATATATTAATAGGCAAGCCGTTTTCTTTCGGTACCGATTCCTCCTCTGTTTGTGAACCGATTTCCTTCATTCCTTTTTTGTTCAGTAGCTATTGTCGAGTTTTAGTGTCATCAATAAAAAATTTTGAAATCGAACGCTAATTAACGGAGATATTAATAAAAAACGTATTTTCGTCTTAAATGGCTCTTTCTACGCGAACGGATGGTCCAATTTTTTCAAATTTGATATGATTGGAAAGGTCTTTAAAAAATACTCCTAACGAAAAAATTGTCAGGGCGCCCAAGGTCCAATAACCTAAATCCACTAGAAAAAAAGTTATAAGCGTTTTTCAGTTAGCGAAACACAAAAATTTTAATTTTGTCTCTTTTCCATTGTTGAAATTCATTGTTGGAAGCGTGAAATATTAAGTTTTAATTCATTTTTAAACCGCTTTTTCTACACGAAAAATGCATTTTAGTGCTTCGAGCTTGGTATGGTTGGAAAGCTCGCAAAAATGGCTTTAAAACACGTTCTACCCGGTTTTACCGCGCAAAAACGCGATAGAAGCAATTAAAAGTTGGTGAAAATTCATTTTTATTTGCTTTTTCACGCGACATAATTAGCGTGAAGAAATTGCTGGATAATATTGTGGTGTTGCCATTCCTCGCTTGAGCATAAAGAAATGAAATACTTGCATTTGTTTTTATTACTGAGGCTTTTTGGGTAACTACGGGCATTTGAAATATTTTTATTATGTTTTCGCGATTTTAATTCGCAACTCCAACAAACTATAGGGGGCACTGCAGCCACTTTGCAATGGCGGACAAAAAGGTAAAACAAACGCACGTGGTAACGAAGAAAATGCTAAAAGCGTTGTAATTTTTGTTCGTATGTATTTTTTTTTTCCTTTTTAAATCAATATTTTAAGTCCTGAGGATATTTTGGTCCACGTAGAAAGAGATGAGAAATCAAGGAGCATTACTAAACGTCAAAAATTTAATGCAAATTACGTAGTTCGTAGTTCTAAGCAGTCATTTCCACGATGTTGAATTCGATATTTATCAATTCTTGATAAAACTAAATAATAATTGTGGCCTGACAAGAATAACAATTAATGCTAGATAATTTAATTATATGACATTACGAATTATTATCAAAAGAAGATGATACTTCTTTGCCTTGCTTGGCTAGCGCTAATTGTTTTGCATTTGTAGCTGAGTTATTTTTCTCAAACTGCCGAATCGGTAATTTAAAATTTTTCTGTTTCGTACTTTTCTAATTTCAGCATTATGATATAATTATGTCATGCCATGCAAATCATCAACAACATTATCACGGATAGATGGTGGTAGTTTTCTTTTCAATTGATCTAACATTATTTCTTTAAACTTATCGAATTCTGTAATCTTTCTACTATTTTATTCCCTTCATGATAAAAATTAAATATGGTTTAAGGGGGTCCGGGACACATTTTGAAAATTTTTTTATTATGTACTTTAGAGTTTTGAAATTTTTTGAACTGATTCATCATTTATTTAATAAGCAAAATCATAACATAAACATGAAAAAAAATTATTTTTTAATTTAAATTTAATTAGTTTTTTTCAAAAAAATGGGGTTGCTTTAAATTGCTATAACTCAAAATATTGTTGGTCAATTTTCAATTTTTTTTCGAAAAAGTATGCACAAATATCTAAGCTTTAATTTTTATTCGGCGATTTTAAAAATATTGATTCAATAAGAAATAAAAAATATTTGAAGAAAAATTTCGAAAAATTCGAAGATACTTTTTTTTAAAAAAATCATAATTTTTGCAGTAGACGTTTTTTTCAAATTCGCCGAATAAAAATTAAAGTAAATTACTTGAAAAAGATATGCTCCAAGTTTCATTACTTTATCTCTATCGCTTCCTGACTTATAAGAGTTTGAATGCGAGAAATCGGGAAAAATTGCATCATGGATAAAAACGCGTTTAAAGTTTTAAAGTTAGGTACACATTCGTTAGATACATGCAACAAAAATAACTATAACTTTCGTTCTATTTAAGGTAGAAACAAGATTCAAACGTCCTTTTAAGCAGAAAAAAACGGAGCAATTTTTCAAATTATAAAAAAAAATTGCAAAATTTGAGGATTTTTGTGTCCCGGACCCCCTTAACTGACATGCGAAATCTCGTCAAATGTTTTTTGCTCGCACAAAACTAAAACTATAACCCTAAACTATAATCCCACTATTTTGGCGAGGAAAATTCTCAGCGTTAAACATTTTTCATTTCGTTCTACGATCGATAATTTATTCAAGAAAATATTTTGCATACTGCCCATTCCAACCAAATGCTGCAGTAAAATTAGGTTGGTTAAATTAATTACTTTTAAACTAGGCGGAGATGAAAGCCCTAATTCTTCTGCTAATGTTATCAAATTCTTCTTTCGAACTTAAGATTTAAAAAAAAAACCTATATTCTTACAAATTTACACAAAACAATTTTTAAAAAGACTTACCTGGTATACCGTTATCCTCTTTCAAAAAAAAAAAAAAAAAAAAAAGAAGAGAAAAGAAAAATGCATCGAACAGAGCAAATGCGAAGTTTGTTAACCCAGAGTTTTCTTGTGTTTAGCTTTCGCCATTTACGACAATCATCACACTTTTTAGAGGGAAATAATGAAAACTAACATTATTTTGAGGAGATCGAGAATACCATTAAGGGACGAAACAATTTCTGTTGCTGAAAGCAATCTAAGAACACATCGAATGCGTTAATAAATACTCCTAACAAACTGCCTGTGTTTACGACAACAGACACACATCGAACGCAATGTGGCAATGTTTTAGTTTTTTCGGTAGTTTTGTAAATCACCGCAAGGTAGCTTATTCGAGCGCTGGAGTTGCGAATATTTAAATACATTATTTTACGGAATGAGGGACGACTTTCAGTTCCAGCTCCCAATAATACCTGCATTTGCTATCACTACTAACAGATCTCAAGGTGAAACTTTTGATAAAATTGGCTTATTATTACGACGTCCAGTGCTTTCGCATGGACAATTATATGTTGACGTGAGTAGAGTTCGTTCATTTGACTGTTGGAAATTTTATATTTAACGGAAAGATCATGCCTACTTTTACAAAAAATATTCTATTCTATTTTTTTTTTTTTTTCTATTCAAGAGTCACAACTGACTTCAACTGTATTTTATGTCGAGGTCTGCATACTAGTGCCTTGCCTCCACACAAAAAATATATTGTTTGTACTGAAGTTTTACGTATTAAGGGAGTTTTGCGGCATCATTTAATTCAGACCGACTTCCATAATGGAGTCGTTTCTAAAATTTTAAAAGTAATTTTTTTTCCTGAAGGAGCATGCTTAAAAACATAGGATCTAACCATTTTTTAAATAATTTGTTTAAGTTTAATATTTTTAAAAAATTACTAAAATCGGCGCACTTTCAATGTTCATGCTTCTGTCCGATGACATCACAAATGATGAAATGCCATTCTGTGTTGCCATTCACAGAGCAAAATATTTATTTCGCATCTTTACTTACATGTATTGGCAACAACATCGTTGATAGCAAGCATACAGCCCAATTTTAATTCGCTTCTTGATAATCATAACGTGGAATCGCGGTAGAAAGATGCGGCAAAGTGCATCATTTGAAACAATGCGTGGTCATCAAGACCACGCATTGTTTCAAAAATTGGACATTAAAAAAAATAAATTAACAAAAATAACTGTTGGGAAACTGAAAGTAATTTCTGGGTCCATGTTTTTTTGAGCGATCACGATTGCTTATTGTTCTCACTTGACTGTTTTGGTGTCCTATCATTTTATTTTCCCACCGCCACCCTCCGCACCCTGTCACCGTCGACCGGCTCCTCGCGATGCTGCACCTATAGCGAAAGCCGTCTCCAGGTTGCATCCATGTCCTACACACACGCGCATACATACACAACTACACACACACATGCACACATACACAACTACACATACACACACAAACACATACACACAACTCCCACACATTCATGCCTGCACACAGACGCAAACACATATGCACATACCCCCCGCACACACACACATTCATATACACAACTACCCACACACTTATACCAGCACACAGACACAAACACACATGCCTACACACACAAACACACATACCCCCCCCCACACACACACAAACACACACGCCTACATACACACACTCATGATTGCGAAAAGCATAATTTGAATTCAAGATGTCAAATTTCAAATTATTTATTTATTTATTTATTTATTTATTTATTTTGCTTATTCTATCAATTTCAGTGACAAAAAGTACTACTTTTCGCTAAAGGAAACAATTTTATTGTGAAATTGGCGAACTTTATCCATTTTGGCACCAATGCCAGGACGAGAAATATTTTTCTTTTGCTTTCGTAAAAAAAAAAAAAAAAAAAAAAAAAAAAAAAAAAGAGAGAGTACAGAAATGTCTATTTGCAAGGAACTGACTACAAATGAAGTAATGAAGTCCCTCTTTAAGGTGGGGTTCATTAAATTTTAACCGTTCGTTACAAGGCGGAGGAAATAAATGACAAGAGGAACATACAATGGGGAGAATGGGACATCAAGCTTTTTTTTTTTTTTTTTTGGAAAGAACGTTTATGAAAACAGTGTGATATGTGGCAAAGGGAAGGGGGTTGTGGTGAAGTGTGAAACTTTGAGACAAAGGGGAGAGAAATCAAAAATTTTGAAAAGAGCATTTTTCAGTTTTCCCCTAAACCGTAAACAAATCACAAACACGATTTTTTAAAAAATTACACTATTATTGCGACGTCCAGTGTTTTTGAATGGACAATTTTGCAGTGTAGCAAGTAGGATTCGTTCATTTGACTGTTTGAAATTTAATAATTCTAACGGCAGAGGTCAAGGCAACTTACTCAATAATATAAAACTTATTAAAAGAAGCATTGTTCATGCAGAAGTTTTACGTATAATCTGAGTTTTGCAGGATCATTTCATTTGGGAAGATTTCGATAATTGTTAAATCGGCAGGCGCTCTTCATCTATTGGCGTCAAATGTTTGGCACCAATTGCAGCACGAGAAATGTTTTTACTTTGCATACGAAAACAAAGAGTAGGGAAATGTATATTTGCATACGGTTGCCACAAAATAGGGGCTGTCCACGAATTAAGTCTCGCTTTAAGGTGGGGAAAATTAAATAGTAACAGTTTGTGACAAGGGAGAGAAAAGACGTGACAAGAGGAGCATACAATGGGGAGAACGTACAACAAGCATTTTTTCAATAGGAACATTTATGAAAAACAGCGTGACATGTGACAAAGGGAAGAGGGGGTATAGTGAAGTGCAAAACATTGTGACAAAGGGGGGGGGGAGAGGCTCGAAAATGTTGAAAAGTGTGACATCAGTTATGCGTTGCCCTTAACCGTAAACAAATCACATAGTCGACATTTTTTTTAAAATTGTACTATTATTACGACGCCCATTGTTTTTGAATGGACAGTTATATGACGTTTTGTAAATAACATTGTTCACTCAAAAGTTTTACGTATAAATTGAATTTTGATGCTTCATTTCATACGGGAAGATTTCGAAAATTGGATAATTGGTGATTTTTATCCATTGGCGTCATTTTTTTTATTTTCAATGCCAGCGCGAAAAATGTTTTTCCTTTGCATACGTAAACAAAGAGTAGGGAAACATTTATTTGCATAGGGTTAGCACAAAGGAACATGATATCCAAAATAAGCTTATTCAAGCCAGCAATTTGTCGACCACACCAATTTCTCAATGGGGTTGTTTCCTTCGATCAAAAGTACTACTTTTAGTCACTGAAATAGATAGAATAAGGGGGGGGAAATGTTGAGCCAGAAAAAACTTTTATTTTCTCAACAGTTGCTTTTTAAAACTTTTTTTAATGTCCGATTTTGGAAATAAGGCATCGTCTTTATGACGTTATAAGTGATGTACTTTGGCGCGCGACTCCATTGCCGTGCTAAATATTTACGATTTGCTCTCAACCGCGTTTTTGGGTTATGATTATTGCGCTGTGCGCCAATGGCATCAATGAGTGGCATTTTATCGCTTTTGATGCCAAAAAGTTAATTTCAATCGGCGCACCAATTAAAATAGTTGTTAAAAAATATTAATTTTTTCCAAATTATTTAAAAAATGGTTAAAACCTTAGTTTTTAAGCATCCTCTTTCAGTAAAAAATACTTTGAAAATTTTGGAAACGACCCCATTACCGAAATATCCCCTTTCATCCATTTATTTTGAGATTAACAGATAAAAAGCAAAATTGGAATAAATTATTACTGTGGTATTGTGTGTTTTCAGATACGCAGTAAACACGAGTAAGAGTAGAAATAAAAATGTTGGAAATAGTTAAATTCATACAAGTTTTCTCAAATATTCATTTATGAATGTGGTCGAATTCCGACCACTGGGCGAACACTAGTATATATAAATACACATGTATATTTATTAATTTATTTTTATATTGGCATAAAAACATGTGTGTAAAAAAATAAATTTTTATTTTATTATTACATTTCATTTATTTACATTAAATTTATGTCAAGTTTATACACGGTATTTATTTATTTTTTAAAATAAAATATATTATTCACATTGCAATAAATATACTTCGTAATGACTTATCTACTCCGTATTATGTTGAATTTGTAATTATTGGTCATTCAAAAGTACATTGTGCAGTTACTGCTGATTACCAGTAAAAGTGCATGAAAATTACTACTGCGAAGAGCAGGTAAACGGCAGTATCTGCTTTAATTTAAATTTTGATTGCAAAATCAAAATGAAACAGACTGCCCAAAAAAATACGTCGATATAAACATATAGAATAGCCTAAAATCAAATTTCAATATTTTATTGATGTTTGTGGGAAATCAAAAACGCGTTTCTTGAAATATCTCAAAAACTCATTTTTGTAGATACTGCCCTTTACCTGCACAGGGCAGTATAGTTATCAAAAGGATCACCGGAAATGTTCTTGAAGCAACAATTTTGACGGGAAAGTTTAAAGGAAAAACCGTCATATCTATTCGTGTAAGCAAAAGACAGATTAACAAAAATATTGTGTTAGTTAGTACACATATAATTTTCAGTTTTAATAATTTAAAATTATCAAAACCATAGATAGAGATCAATATTATCTACTTCATTTACAAAATTCAATTTTTATAGCTTATCAATTTATTTTGTATATTTTGTGAGAAGTCATTGATTAAAAACTATAGTTAAAGCTTAAATAAAATGTACATACAAAAATTTGTATGTTGGTTAATGCTTAATTTCAACCATTCCGGTACCTTACCTACCACTTTCAAGTTATTTTGCACGCTTGTCCGAAGTAAGTACTTACTAAATTTACTAAACGTAAGTATGGTAAGTAATGCTTTTACTATAGAAAATTTAGTTAGTACTAACTAAATTTTATAAGTTCTTACTTCGGCCACAAACTCGAATATTATCAATTCCCTGTGATTTAAAATTGACTGAACTTTTCCAGCTTTGTTAAAAATATTAATTTAATCGTGTAAAAATATTGAGCAAAAAGTTATTTCCATTCTCAGCCACAGCAACGCGTGGCTGGGTCAGCTAGTGATAACAATATATTCTTTGAACTTTTTTTTTTGGCCTTACTGATCTTGTGTGGCAGAATGAAACGATAATCGAAATTTGTCGATTGTGTCAAAATCTCAAGCATCAAAATGATCCCCACTACTTTACTTCATCTATCTACTTTAACTCACCAGGTCAACTACTTGTACTACAAATGATTTTCTTTTACTAATAATAAAGCTGAAAGTCTCTCTGTCCGGAGGATGTCTGGATGTCTGGATCTCTGTGACGCGCATAGCGCCTAGACCATTCGGCCGATTTTCATGAAATTTGGCACAAAGTTAGTTTGTAGCATGGGGGTGTGCACCTCGAAGAGATTTTTCGAAAATTCGATGTGGTTCTTTTTCTATTCCAATTTTAAGAACAAAAATATCATACGATGGACGAGTAAATTACGAAATTATCATAACGTGGAACCGTAACATGGGCACAAGCCAATTGGCGAGATACGAAATTATCATAACATGGAACCGTAACATGGGCACAAGCCAATTGGCGAGATACGAAATTATCATAACATGGAACCGTAACATGGGTACTAGCCAATTGGCGAGAAAATTCACCATACATTATTTGTAAATATACAGGCGAACCAAAAGACCTTTGAATTTTTCTATTACGGGCAAAGCCGTGCCGGTACCACTAGTATTGAATAAAAGCAAAAATATTATGCAACAAATTTGAATAAGAGTACTACTCCAGAGTTATTGTTCATAATTTGTGCTTTATATCCTTTGTTTTTTTATTCCACTCGTTCTAACCATAACTCCAGCATTATTTTAATCTACTGAAAACTATAACATTTGATCCATTTCAGCTTTGACTCGAAATTTTAAAAGTCGATTATGAAAATCATGCTGATTTTTCTACGTCATGATATTTCAACGAAGTTATTGGCTGCTGCGACGCAATCATTCGAGTTCTACTGGGTGACCTAAGGCCTTAATATGCACGAGTCGACGCATCAGCAATTTTGGAGCGCCTGTTTGAGTGGTTGTCTTTTCTGGCAAGTTATCGCTTTTGGTGATTTTTCACTGCGAGTAATTATTAGCGGCGCGTGTGAATTGTGTATTAAATAAAATATTATTTTTTTTGGCGAATTTGGCAAAACCCGAAACTTTGCTCTGGTCACCCTAGCTCCGCAACAATGAAAAATCCGATCCAAAATGGCTAAACTTAAGCTGATGCGTTGTCCTCATATTTAGCGGCTCTAGAGGATGATCCAAAAGTCAGTAGACTTTTAAAAACTTTTTATTATTGAACTCTTTACAATAAAACGATGCAGATTGCACAAGAATGCTCAGAAACGAGGGGGATTTTGTTTATATTAAAAAAAAAAAAAATTGAATTTTGTCATCTTGAATTCAAATTATGTTTTCCGCAATCACGAGTGTGTGTATATGTAAGCGTGTGTGTTTGTGTGTGGGGGTATGTGTGTGTGTGTAGGCATGTGTGTTTGTGTCTGTGTGCAGGCATGAGTGTGTGGGTAGTTGTGTGTAGGTGTATGTGGGGGGGTATGTGTATGTGTGTGTAGGCATATGTGTTCGTGTCTGTGTGCAGGCATGAGTGTGTGGGTAGTTGTGTGTATGTGAGTGTGTAGGTTTGTGTATGTGTATGTGTGAAGGAGTGTGTATGTGAGTGTGTAGGTATGTGTATGTGTATGTGTGTAGGTGTATGTATGTGTGTGTAGGTGCGTGTATGTATGCGTGTAAGTGTAGGATATTGACAAAACCTGGTGACGGTTTTCGCTAGAGGTGCAGCATCGTGAGGACCCGGTCAGCGGTGATGCTGCGGTGGGTGCTGTTAGGAAAAATCAAAGGAACGTCAAAAACAGTCAAATGAAAGCAATAAGCAATCGTGATTGCTCAAAAAAAAAAATTGAAACTGTTTTATATTAGTTACACTTTGGACTAAAAAGTGGTGTTAGTGTTTTGTGTACAAAACACTTATCATGTGTGAAAGAAGCAAATGAACTAAATGAATATTTTCTAGATTATAAGAATGTTATTTTGATGTTGCTTTGTAAAACGCCTTAGCTCAAGCAATTTTCAAACATTTAAAAAACTAAATTTAAATCGAATTTTGATTAAATTTTATCTTTAACTTCTGTGTTTAGGCATGATATCCTAGTGCGATAAGTCTTCAAAACTAAAGCTTTTACAAAAATGAAGAATCCACCGTAATTTTCCTCAAGATCTCCAGATATCGTACCTTGCGAATTCTGCTTGAGGGGATATTTAAAGTCACGTGTGTATAGATATCAATCACTTCTTTGACTCAATAAGAAAACGGACTGCTGCAATGGTGCAAAATTTAAAGATAGACATTTTCAATGATCTCACCTGAAAATAGAAGCAGCCGTGAGATATCGACCATGTCTAGGATCGCAGGCCGCCATCATGTTCTTCGCGTCGAACATCTGCTGCGTCAGTTCGGGAACAGTGAGTGCGCGGTACTGCTGGCTTCCTCGAGAAGTGAGGGGTGCGAATCCGGTGATGAAGAAATGCAGACGCGGGAACGGCACCATGTTGACCGCCAGCTTCCTCAGATCCGCGTTCAGTTGTCCGGGAAATCTGAGGCATGTCGTGACTCCGGACATTGTGGCGGACACCAAATGGTTGAGATCGCCGTACGTGGGCGTCGTCAGTCGAAGGGTGCGGAAGCAGATGTCGTACAGAGCTTCGTTGTCGATGCAAAAGGTTTCGTCTGTGTTCTCCACCAACTGATGAACCGATAGAGTGGCATTATAAGGCTCCACTACAGTATCGGAGACCTAAAATTGAAATATAGATGAATTTACTGTACACACATTACCTTCCTTCTAAACTTGACCGTCAGTTGGGAGCATAAGAAATTGTATTGCCAGAAATTCGAACGTCAAAAGTTAGAAACTTAAAAAAATCTGAACACATTCACACGTTAGTGTTTCCCTTTGTTCAGTACATAATGAGAGTTAAAATTATTTAAAAGATATAACTAGATATTGTAGCATTATGTACATTGTACAACCACTTTATTTGATTAATTGACATACTATTTTCCTAAATAGTATTTTGTTGGCTATTTTTGCAAATCCGAATAATTCGAAAATTCGAGCCACCTATGGTCCCAATAAGCTCGGATTTTCGACGTTCTACTGTATTTTCAAAATGATTTCGAGGAAACATTATTGTGCATGAATGCTCTGGTGAGTTTATATCCGAAGTAATTACATAGAAGCTAAATATGGAGTAACGCTGGTTTTGTAAAACAGAAATACTGTCTAACTACGGATTGTATGGAATTGGCAAACGTCCAGTTAAGAAGAGTCGATCTGAATAAGGGGGAGTAGTAAAAATTTGATGCGCGTGTTTTGCTTATTTGAATGAGACTCTGCTAAATTTAAAGGCTAACATACCCCTATAAAAGCTGACATCCCTGAAAACTAATAGATGCGTTCGTTTCGGATGTTTGCCTTTCCATACAATACGTGGTCAGACAGTACGTACGTACACATACATCAAGCTTTAAAGCATTTTTATTTCGTACTATTATCAGATTACGCCACAATTTATGTCAATGAAAATCTTATACACTGCACACACAGCAATCATAAGCAAAGAAATTGCAATTATTTAGTGTGGCTCTGGTAACTTGATGCTTGACCTTGGAAGAGCTCATTTATGTTTGAGTAGAAAGGGGATAGATTGGCACAACACCAAACTTGATGAAGCAACGCAAACCGGTTTTCCTCACTCTTATTTCGACAGATCCTTTTTCTTTCAAATGGGGTTGGGTTAGAGGCCCCTCAATCCGCACAACAATTTCGACGTCCATTTTTCCCATCAGATGGAGGCACCTGAGCTCTCTTCGATGCGGAACTGCACTAGGAACTTATTTTGCTAAGACTGCACAAAGCCAAAATACTCAAGAGATCTTTTGCATGCTCCTTAACCATACGACATGGACGTTGTCAATTTTCTGCATCTTGAAAGCCCACTGACTGGTTCGAAGCAGCACCTTTGGGCGTGAGGGAACAAAACCTAACTTGTCTGTCTGCTGTTTTGAGAAATGGAATTATTTAAGCTGCAGCGGAAAGGTAGTCAATTGATCATAGCCATACTGCCACAGGCTGGAGCAACATTATTTCGTTACCTTAGGGGAGGGCACGATGCTGAACGTATTCATAATCCTGTCTGGGTACTCCTCTCTTATCTTGGAGATCATGAGCGTGCCCATTCCGGAACCGGTGCCCCCTCCTAGAGAATGAGTGAGCTGGAACCCTTGGAGGCAATCGCACCCTTCTGCTTCCTTACGCACCACGTCTAAAACTGAGTCCACTAATTCGGCTCCTTCGGTGTAATGTCCTTTGGCCCAGTTGTTTCCTGCCCCACTTTGACCTACAAGCAATTGAGAATCAGTGTTTTTACACTAACATTTTTCAAAAGCATTTATCTAATGTGAACCATAGCATCTAGAAAGTTAATCACAGGTTACAATTACGTGGTTGGCTGGAACAACGTTGCATGTTTTAAAAATACAAATTTTATAAGAGAGCGGTTTTTTTTTCCTGAGAAAGCAATTAAATTTGAAAAAACTACCAAGAAACTGTCTCGTCCTACGTTGCTGCGCTTTAGCAAACGTTTGCCTCGAAAGGATAAAGATAAACCCAAATTCATTTTTTAACGAACCAACCAATATTATTTCACCGGATAACTGATTTTTAAAAAAATGCATCCAATGTTGTTCTAACCGACCATTTATTTATGTTATGAAAAAAAGAGAGGAAAAAAAAAAGTGGAAAATTGAACACGCTTAAGACGAGTTGCTTAGACTCGCTAAGACGAAAACTAACATTTCCAATCCCCATTCTATTGCTTGTTGTTTCGGATAAGACGGACTACGTTACCGACGAATTGATTTTAAATGTGTAACGGAGTTCGTTTCAACGAGATTCGACTTTATACTTCCATAAAAAATATTATAAGATTCACATTAGAGAGAATGTTTCTGAAAATATGCAAATATGTTCCTGTCCTTCGTTTTGCACGATACGAATTTTTTATTGCAAACATTTGAAATGTAACCAGAGTACTTTCTATTTTCAAACTTTCGATGATCTACATTTCGAAGCATTGTGGGTTACACATATCGTTTACGATTTAATATATTGTAGGTCTTAATAAAACTCAGCAAAGTTTTCGAGTTATTGATTGGTGATAGGAATTTTCCTACTTTTCCAAAACTTTTACTCAGCAATTTTTCCCATCATATTCAGGTGAGCTTTTTTTTTTCTCTCTCCACACAAGTTATTTTATTTAGAAACAAATCAGTAGTCTCCTTTAACTAGTTTTCACTTTTAATAAAACTGGAAATCACGTATTTCTTTTCTAGCGGGAACATAACTAATTTAAATTTTCGATAATTTTTATGTATGAATTAAATATTCTGACTGCTGTTTTTAGTGCCAAATTTTAGCCTCAGTCCATTTATTCAAGTTTTCTGAAAATTTTGCATATGAGGCACAGTACCGACAAGAGAGGCTGTGTAAGCCTACTCGGAAACTAGGGGTCCGTCCCTTAAGGGGACCTAACTCAGAATCTGAGTAGAAAAAATTTGGCAAGTTTTACGGGGGTAGGGGGGAACCGGTGATCAAACCAACAAGGAGCCCGCCCCGGCTCTCGGCGGCCCTAATGAGACAGTGAGAAGTAAAGGGATGTAAATACCGAAATTGAAAATTTTGAGATAACCAGTACAATCGGTAGGTGAGCCTCTCCTCTGTTTGAGGGCAAGAGATAGTATCAGTATCCCTAGTAGGTACTGCCATACAGCAGTAAAAGAATTTTTTTTTTCTATTTTTGAAAGAAAAAAAAAGAGAGATTTCTAAAGAAGTTTTGCTAAAATTTTCGTAAGTATTTAGTTTTTAACTTAGAATGTTATGCCAAGTTGCTTTTGATCTACCATTTAGGATAAATCTTTATTATGCTGGACTAAACCCTTTTTGTTCAATGAAATACGTATTCAAACCAAATTACAACTGAAATAAGAAATAACTACGTTTAATTGCACAAATTTCAGAATACTGAAAGCACGTGTTTTGGCTTGAAAAAGAACGCCTTTTTCAATGCAAAAGAATTGGGCTTATGGAATAAAAGACAACCGACAAGAGAAAAACAAAACTTTTGTCGGATGTCTTTTCATCCTTAACTAAGTTTAATCCTTTTGCATTGAAAAAGGCGTTACATGTCACGCAAAAACACGTATCTGCAGTAATCTAAACACAGCCGGGTTTAAAAGTGCAAAGAATGGGGTCGTTTCCAAAATTTTAAAAGTATTTTTTCTGAAAAAGCATGCTAAAAAACATAAGGTCTGACCATTTTTTAAATAATTTGTTTCAGTTTAATATTCTTTAAAAATTACTTAAATCGGTGCTCTTTCATCGTTTAACGCCTCTGCGGATGACATCACTAATGGTGAAATGCCATTCAGTAGAGCCGCTATAGATAGGCCGACGCATCGGCTTAGCCATTTTGGATCGGATTTTTCATTGTTGCACTGCTAGGGTTACCACAGCAAAGTTGCGGATTTTGCCAAATTTTCCGGAAATAATATTTGATTTAATAAACAATTCACGTGCCCCTAATAATTGCTCACAGTGGACCATCGCTAAACGCGATGATTCGCCAGAAAAGACAACCACTCAAACACGCGCTCCGATCCAAAATGGCTAATCTTAAGCTGATGCGTCGGCTCGTATATATGCGCCAAAAAGCATCATTTGTGACGTCATAAAGACCACGCCTTGTTTAAAAAATCGGACATTTAAAAAAATTAATTAAAAAATAATTGTTGGGAAAATGAAAGTATTTTCTAAGTCCATGTTTTTTTTTTTTTTTTTTTTTTTGCTTATTCTATCAACTTTAGTGACAAAAAGTACTACTTTTGACTGAAGGAAACAACCCCATTCCCAGGTTCACTGCTTCTTGTTAAACATTAATTTTCAATAATTGGAGTAACTGTTACATAATAGTTGACGGGACAGAGTTTGATTATAAAGGTTTTTCTCTTTTGATTTTAAAATCAGTCCAATTTCAGCTCTCAGATTTAAAACTTATCCGATCCTTTGAACGTGTTTTTAGCTCCGCCCTAGTAAGTAGTCCTCGCAATCCTGTTGCCAAACAATTGACAAGATTAGCTATTACCAAAAGCTCCAATAACCGAAAATCTTCCTTTGATGGCATTCTCAACAGTATTTGTATGCCACGGGGCTCTTAATCGCCAGAATGGCGTGGAGAACCAAAACTCTTCATCCAATGACCAAAAATTCAGCCTGCCGCTGAAGTTGGTGAGTTTCACGTCGCACGGCCAAAATATCATCGCCGAATACGATGGTGGAAATATATTTAAAGTTTTATCTAAAAGGCAATTATTTCTAGCATTTTAATGAAACTATGATACTTAATGGGGTCGTTTCCAAAATTTTAAAAGTTTTTTTTTTTTTTTTTTTGAAAGAGCATGCTTAAAAACATAGGATCTGACCATTTTTTGATAAATTTGTTTACGTTTAATATTTTTTTAAAAAAATATTTAAATCGGAGCTTTTTCATTGTTTATGGCTTTTGCCGATGACATCACAAATGATGAAATGCCATTCAGTGTTGCCATTCCCATTGCAAAATATTTAATTCGCATCTTTACTCACGTGTCTTGGCAACGATAGGGTTGATAACAAGCGTAGAGCGCAATATTAAATTCGCTGCTTGATTATCATAACGTGGAAACGTAGAAGAAAGATGCGGCAAAGTGCATCATTTGGTACGTCATCAAGACCACGCCTTGTTTGAAAAATCGGGCATTTAAAAGAAAGTAATTTAAAAAAAAAACTGTTTGGAAAATAAAAAAATTTTCTGGGTCCATGTTTTTTTTTTTTTTTGTTCATTCTATCTATTTCAATGACTAAAAGTAGCACTTTTGACTGAAGGATACACCCCATTGTTGTATAGGATACTGATGGACATTCATAATAAGAAATATATGAGGATTCACATTATACTACCTCAAATAGCAATAAAATTATTTTTACCAAAAACAAAGTTATCAGGTCTGAACAGTTGTCCGAACGGCCCTGAACGAACCGAATCCATTGTTCCTGGTTCCAAATCAACCAACACTGCTCTTGGAACATATTTCCCACCTAAATAAAAGTACATATTTGAGAGCTTAACAAGTAAAAATCAACAAAACGAAGTAAACATTGCATATAGTCACTGCTAAAAAATGAATACTGTATAGATCATAACAGTGGTGCCCAACCTTTTTCACAAGCAGGGCCATGCTTCATATTAAGATACACCTCGCGGGTCAGAATACATATAAAAACTAGTTGCGTTGCCCGGCTTTGCACGGTCTACCTCGAAAATAAAAGTTATGTCAAGTGACGCGTATTCAACAATCGCAGGCTTGAACAAAAAAAAAAAAAAAAAAAACTAAAAACAAAAACAATCAGTAAAATTTTGCGGCAGATTGCGGAAAAGTAAACATTTTAATTTCCCCGATTAAAGGAAAAGCTTTTAAAACAAAATCCAGAATTTCACTTGCTCATATTCGAGAAAAAAAAGGTAACAGATCTTTCGTCTCAATGATTTTCTTCACGCTCTAAGTTTTAATAAAAGCATTGTTGTGGAAAGTTGAGATGAAGTACTGAATAATAATTTGAATGGAGGAAAGCCTTCGAAAAATGGGATTTCATGTCGAAATCAAAGGGTCATAATTAATTCGCAACGCCAGAGCTCGAAATACGCTACCTTGCGGTGATTAACAACACTACAGAAAAAGGTAAAACATTCCACTGCCCGCGTTTTCTTTGGGGTAAATTACAGGCTTCAGACAGTTCGTGGTGTAATGTAATTTCAGAAGAATAGAAAGGAAAGCTTCCCGCAAACACGATGAAAAATTACTGTCATTCACTAAGCGTCAAAGCAAGTTATAACTTACGGCTTTTGTTTGTTTTACCTTTTTCATCCGCCATTAGACAGTGACTGCAGCTTCCCTATAGTTCATTGGAGTTGCGAATAGTTTTTAATTGATATCCTCGCTAATTATTATCGGAGGATTATGTTAAACAGCCAAACATAAAGACAAAAAAAAAAAAAAAAATACGGATCCATCGATATCAAATTCGATGGTCAGTTCACTGTCGCTCGGGAAAAGAAACTCGGACTCAGATACATAGGTACATACGCTCAGTTTTTAATTATCTTTATCTTTACTAATAATAAAACTGAAAATCTCTCTGTCTGGATCTCTCTCTTTCTGTCCCGATCTCTGTCTGTCTGTCAGGATCGCTGTGACGCGCATAGCGCCTAGACTGTTCAGTCGATTTTCATGAAATTTGGCACAGAATTAGTTTGTAGCATGGGGGTGTGCACCTCGAAGTGATTTTTTGAAAGTTCGGTTTTGTCCTTTTTCTATTCTAATTTGAAGAACATTTTCCCAAAAAAATTATCATAAGATGGACGAATAAATTACCAAGTTATCATAACGTGGAACCGTAGCACGGGCAAGCCAATTGGCGAGAAATTCATCATACATTATTTGTAGATATACAGGCGAACCAAAAGACCTTTTAATTTTCTACTACGGGCAAAGCCGTGCGGGTGCTACTAGTGTAAGATATAAATGTGTTCTGATGTTTTACAGCACAATACGAAAAAGGAAAGAAATTTTCAAAAATTCTTGTTGTTATTACTTGATGCTTATTTTATTAAGGAATAGTTTGCGTCTGTACTTTAGAAACTAAAATTTCTGAATATTTGAGACCAAATTTCGATTATTTATTTCAAGGGCGAATGAATATTATAGGTTACTTTGGAAGGTTCCCGAATGGGCGGTTTCCAATTCGTAACGTTGAACATAGCAACGGACCACATGGGTCAGCTTTGCAGGCCGCATAGTTGATGTCATCCAAACAAATTGTTAAAGAAAATTCAGTGAGAATCGATAGAAATAACCTTACCTAACCAAGATCGAAAGACAAAATCTGCAATCCTATGGCCAGACTGACGAGTCTCTATATTACGGTAGTTCAAAAATACATGCAAAAAAAAAAAAAAAAGTTTCTCCTAGAGAACACACCCGTCAATATTTTTAGACTTGTAGATAGTAATATACTAGAAGAATTTTAGCTTCCTATTTCATGGACGTCACGGCCTGGGGGGGGGGGGGGTCCGATTGAGCGTCGGACCCCCCATAAAAATTCAAATTTGATAAGACAAAATCCATTACTTTGGGGGAACTTATTGCTATTTTATTTCCAAAAAAGGACGATAATGCACAGTTACATAACGCATAATTAATTCTGTGAAATACAGTTGTGAAACGTTTAATTATTACATAACTAGCAAAAATACCCGGCGTTGCCTGGGTCAGTAATAATTAAAGAGAAACGATCGCCACTTTCATTCGTTTTTTGTTTTAACTGAAAGAACTCAAAACACCCAGCTTTGATGTGATTCACCAATAAAAGTAAAATAGCAATAAGTATAAAGACCGAAATAGCACTCAGTTAGAAAACGAAAGCACGACATTCATGCAAAAAAGTTTGAAGAATTTCAAAACATAAAATTTCACTTGTTTATTTATAAAGATTTATCTTTTTTTTTTTTTTTTTTGAGCAATCACGATTGCTTATTGCTTTTATTTGACTGGTTTGATGTCCTATCATTTTTCCCACCGCCACCCTCTGCACCATCACCGTGGACAGGCGGGCTCCTCACGCTGCTGCTCCTATAGCGAAAGCCGTCTCCAGGTTGCATCCATGTCCTACACACACGCGCATGCATACACAACTACACACACACACACACACAAACACACATACATACAGACACTTACACATATACACACACAAAAACCTACACACACACACACAAAACTAGCCACACTTTCATACCTGCGCACAGACACAAACACACATGCCTACACACACATACCCCATACGCGCATACATACACAATTACACACACACACACACAAACACACATACATACAGACGCTTACACATATACACACACAAAAACCTACACACACACACACAAAACTACCCACACTTTCATGCCTGCACACAGACACAAACACACATGCCTACACACACATACCCCATACACACAAACACACATATCCCCCCCCCCCCCGCACACATTCGTGATTGCGAAAAACATAATTTGAATTCAAGATGTCAAAATTCAAATTAATTTTTTTTTAGCAACCACATTGCTTATTGTTCTCATTTGACGGTTTTGAATTCCTATGATTTTATTTTCCCCAGCCTCCCTCTGCAGCACCACCGTCGACCGGCCTCCCGATGCTGCTCCTCTAGCGAAAACTGTCCCCAGGTTGCTTCCATATCCGACACACACACGCATACACACCTACACACACACATAGGCACACACCTACACACACACATACGCACACACCTACACACATACACACACACACACATACCCACAGACTAATACCTGCACACAGACACAAACACACGCCTACATACATACACACACTCGTGATTGCGAAAAACATAATTTGAATTCCAAATGTCAAAATTCAAATTAATTTTTAATTTTAATTTTATTTGTTTATTTATTTAGTTTTTGAACATAGTCTAAAGCTTATTCTATATGGCTATTGAAACACGAAAGGTTTTAAAAAATGTAGCCGCCCGTAATCGCCCAATACTTGCTTTAGTTGTTTTGGGAAATTTCAATTATTGTGGGTTCTTGGTGAGATTTAAAATTTACAAAATTTGCGGTAATCGTTTTGGGATACCTTAGATAACGTTCCCCCTCCCTATTTTGTAAAACTATCTGTTACTAATTTTCGTCTAAGAGATATTGTCGCCAAATACTTTGAAATTTTTGTGGTCATAAAATGATGCTAAATATTCTTCTGAAATAAGTAGCAAAACTTGGCCAGTGTTTAAAATTGTGAACAAAGACAAACTAATAGAAGTTTTTGTGCTGTTTATAGATTTGCTTAATTTAGTTAGCGGACTATTTTACATTTTAACAAAAGTTTTAAAGATTATTTTTATTGCGATATTTTGGTTACATGGTGAAATGAAAGCCGAGAAACATTATTACGTAGTCTTTGGCTGCAAAAATAGCGCCAGTTGAAAAGATTGCCTTCCGTTATAATTGAATCATTATGATTAATTATTACTGTGTTCTTATTTTTCTATGAAATTAATATATATATATATATTTATCAATTGATCTCCAGTTGCATGTTTGATGCATAAACTCGTTTGTAAGTGTAAGTAATGAACTTACACATATTTTGAAAAGACTTTTTCTCTCAGAATAAGAAAAAATATTCTTTTCTGCCTATATGTTAAAGCCCAATTGGTGAAAATATCTTTATGATTGAGAAAAATGGATGTCATACTTAAAATCAGCGCATCCAGTAGAATAAAAGTTACTCAATACCGTATAATCACTTTTTCATTACCCGAAATTTTCAGGCCTTTAAATATCCTTAAAGTCTTAGAGAACACTTCTTGGGGTGCTGATACAGAGTATCTGATAAGAATATACAGGGCTCTTATACGCTCAAAACTTGATTATGGTTGACAAATTTATGACTCCGCTGCAAAAACCTAACTGAAAGCTCTGGATCCAATACATAATCAGGCACTGCGCATCTGCACAGGAGCTTTTCGAACCTCAGCTATCAACAGTCTCCACATTCTTGTTCATGAACAATCTTTAAACAATAGACGCCTCAAACTTTCCTTGAACTTCTACTTCAAAACAAAACTTTACACTGATCACCCTTTACCCCTTTATATTTTTAATCCATCTAATGTTGTCTTATTTCTTCATCGTCCTTCTGCAACCCCAACGTTTGGGATACGAATGCGCCAAGTGCTCTTAGATTTGCAGCTGTCAGATTTCAATACTCTCAATACAATAGAACTAATTGAACCATGGTGCGAAGCAAAAACATCTACCATCAATGACCTCGCTAAATTCCCTAAAGAGACTACCTCTAATACTGCTTACCAGCAAATATTTTATGATACAAAATGCAAATATTCTGATTACCATGTCATTTTCACTGACGGATCAAAAGCAAACGATCACGTCGGTTTTGTTGCAATAGTAAATGGTCAAGCTACCGCTGAAAAATTACACCCATCTTGTTCGGTTTTTACATCGGAAATTAAAGCTATATTTATATCTCTACAATCAATAGCCCAATCCGCCCACAAAAAGTGGGTGATATACACTGACTCAAAGAGTTTAGTGGAAGCAATCACCCACAGCAACAATAATAGCCACCCCATAGTCATTCAGTCTTATCATTTATACAAAAATCTTATACAAAATAATTTTCATGTACTCTTTTGTTGGATCCCTGGTCACGTAGGCACTGCCGGCAATAAAGCCGCTGATTCAGTTGCCAAAGCCGCAACTATCTTAGGCGATGATAGTGTTCCTTTTGATGACATTAAAAACGCAATATCTGAATGTCTTAACACGCATTGGCAACGAACCTGTAATCTCGAAACACAAAATGAATCGCATTCTATCCAGCCCTCGACGACAGGTTTCAAATCATTACAACTTACCATGAGAGAACAAGTTTTACTAACTCGTCTTCGCATCGGTCATACCAGATTCACCCATAAATACTTCTTATGCCGTGAATCAGCTCCAACTTGTATTAAATGTAACGTCAACCAGACAGTGTTGCATATTTTATGCAACTGCCCAAATTTGAACCGAATTCGTTTTAAATATTTTAATTATTTTAATCCATCTCTCTGAAGGAGTTGCTGGGGAACCTACCCCATTACAATTTATACTCCTTCCTCCAGGAGATTGGCTTCTCCTTTTTAACACATTGACTGCGTCGTCGACAGCCTATATATGGACTCCCTGCGCCGAATCCCTGTCGCTCAAGTCATCATCGTCAACTGTCCCTGTCACTGTCATCATCGTCAACTAGTTCATCATCCGATAAAGTAACATATTTAACTGCATCTTCGAGCGACATATACTTACGTTTGCTCATTTTACGTTTTTATTTACTCACAGACTACAGCACAAAAAACTCGCGCGCTATCTCGTTTGATAGCGCGCACGCCTGCTTGCATCAGAAAATGTTTTCACAGCAAACGCAGTACTGGTGAAATTTTGTGTTCTCTTTTTAAACCTTGTCTAAATGTTCGTCTATGCGCGGCAGAACAGCCAGGAACAGACCAGGAACAGCCACGCCTTCAATGAGACCCGCTGAAAAAAAATAGAGCAATGTGTTGGCTGGAGAACGAATTATCTCGTCCCTGGCGCATACGGCATAATTCTGGAGGACGAGTTATCTCGTCCCTAGCAGTCAATGTGTTAATTTAGTTTTTGTGTCGTCAAAATGTAATTTGGTCCCTTTCCTTGTTATTTAAGGTTTTTTTTTTTTTTTTTTTTTTTTTTGTCAGCATATTGTTTCATACGTTTTTAAAAGTTTTTAATGTTTACATGTTTTTTATTAGTTATTTTAAACTACTGATGTTTATACCTTTCTCCCCAAAACATGTTTAATTTTATTATATCCTCACTTTATGTTTCTGTATAAATTTTAAACTAAAAAATCGTTTGACGCAGTATTGCCCTCAAGGGCTCTTGCGCCATTAAAAAGAAGCAAACCTCCCCAACCAAATCAAATGAGACACATATCGTATTAATAACTAGCTGCGTCGCCCGGCGTTGCACGGTCCATCTCGAAAATACAAGTTATGACAAGTGACGCGAGTTCAACTCAGGCTTGAACCAAAAAAAAAGTCAGTGAAATTTTGCGGCGGATTGCGGAAAACCCCCCAAAAAAGTAAAACATTTTAAATCCCCTGATTACAGGAAAAGCCTCAAAACAAAAACAAGAATTTTACCTGTTCATATTCGAGAAAAAAAATGGCAACAGATCTTTCATCTCAATGATTTTTCTTCACACTATACATTTTAATAAAAGCATTGTAGCGGAAAGTTGAGATGAAGCACTGAATAATAATTTGAATGGAGGAAAGCCTTCGAAAAATAGGGATTTTATGACGAAATCCAAGCTTCATAATTAATAGTTTTTAATTGATATCTCCAATATTATTATCGGAGGATTATGTTAAATAGCCAAACATGAAGACGGGAAGATTACGAATCCATCGATACCTGGTTCGATGGTCAGTTCACTGTCGTTCGGGAGAAGAAGCTTGGACATACATAGATACGCTCAGTTTTTAATTATATAAGAGATTCGTCGGGGCCGTGGTAGCCTGATCGGTAAGGCATTGGACTCGGGACCGGAGGGCCTCGGGTGCGATCCTTGCTGGTCGAAGACCCACCGTCGTCATTAAAGGGGACTGGGCGACGTTAAATATGCTCGTGGTCTCAATGTCATCCAAGTGAAACGATACCTCTGGGGGTGCTAGTACCAGGTAGCTATTAGCTCTTGAACTAGTTCTAAATTCTCATTAACTGCTCGATCCGGTGATGGTGCTGCCATCTATCGGTATATAAAAACAATGGAGGCAAGGCACTTAGTATGCAGTCCTCGACATAAATGCAGTTGAAGTCAGTTGTGACTCTTGAATAGAATAGAATAGAAGAGATTCGTCCAATAACACCAGCAGTGTCTCGCACTCTCACTTACCTGTAGCTTCGTTATAGTACACATTTATACGCTCCAGCTGCAAATCCGAATCTCCATGATAAGTACCAGTGGGATCGATTCCGTGTTCGTCAGAGATGACTTCCCAGAACTGAAATAAACATAAATGCGGCTCATTAACGCAAAATATGTTGAATTTTGACATTGAACATTTGAATTCTACGACGGTAACTGCAATAAAAATTTTCTTTGCGTACATAAGGAACGCAATTCTTCACAATTTTTAAATTTTCAAGTTAATGTTAATGGCTAAATTTCAGAAAATTAATAAGTCGTGGAAATTCGCAATTTGGCAGGACAAAACTCATTGCTGTGTACACCGAGTCATTTGACTAATAATTGCTTTCTCGATGTATATAGCGGTAATTTGGAGTTTGACACTATTGCAAAATTTCGAGAAATAGTCGATTCATTCTGGTCACAAATTCGCCACTGAAGAAGGAAGTATCAAAAATTGGAATATGCGGAACTGGCGAAAACATTTCCGATTGCTGAAATCGCTGTTGCCATTTTTGCTCTTCCTACTTAATTTTAAGGGGTCTAAGGACCCTTAACCTTCAAAATGTTCGATTTTCTGGAAAAAAATATATGTTATAGCTAACTTAATTCTGAACAATTTGATACCTTGTTTATTACCATACGCAAAAAACTTTTCAAGTTATCGAAAAAATGCGTATACTTTCCCCATAAAGATCTATATTAACAGTAGCTGTTTAAGCTTCTTTTTCTCAGGTTGCGTTTTCTCAGGTTTCTCGTTTTTCGCGCATGATATCTCAAAAAGTTTCTTATATATTTCCGTAAAACTTTTTGTGCATGCTTGTCTATAATCTGAACCTAAATTCATTTATTTTTAAAAAAATATTTAATTTATTTTTGAAATTTTATAAGTTAATATCAAAATTTCCCAAAATTTTAGAGGAAAACATTTTTTTTATTTTGATATTAACTTTTATTTTTGGTTAAAATTTAGGTTCAAATCATAAAAATAAACCAAACAAACATGCATGAAAAGTTCTGCGGAAATACATAAGAAACTTTGTAAAATATCATGCGCGCAAAACGAGAAACCGGCACCTGAGAAAAAGAGGCTTAAACAACTGCTGTAAACATAAATCTCTATGGGGAAAGTTTACGCATTTTCACGATAACTTGAAAAGTTTTTTACGTATGGTAATAAATAAGGTATCAAATTGTTCAGAATTAAATTATGCATAACATATATTTTTTCCAGAAAAATAAAAATTTTGAAGGTTAAGGTCCTTACCAGGAAACATCACGAGTTCAGTAATCATGAAAAAAGTCAAAAATGGTCGCATTCGAAAAAGTATCTTTAGAAAAAAATTTGACCCAAATATTGTGTGCCCTCGTCCTTTTGTTTTTGAGACATGGGGGGTCAAAGTCTGTCGAAATCTTACGAAAACTCGCCAAATTTAAAGACTTGGCAAGAAATGGAAAATACCACGTGATTTCATCGCCTGCGTCTAGCAAGACTCTCATTTCCATTTCTGGTCATCTGCAAAGCGCGCAAACGATGTTTCGAATTAACCCTTTACTTGTGTAGGTAAAATTAAAAAGTAACTATGAAGCCTGTGAAATGGAAACTAGAGAGCTTTATCCAGAGGAGCTACAACTTTATAACGAAATTGAACGTAGGATTTAACTTTGTAATCGTGATAATAATGCATTTCAGAATTTAAGTGCATTTCAAGTGTGTTTTACTTAACTAATTTAAGTTTGTACTCTTGTAATGAAATGTGTTGTAAATAATTAATAATTATGTACGAGAATTAATATGAATAAGTAAAAAAAAAACATGCTTGTTAAAGCTTATATATTGAAAATAAAATGGATAGTTTTTGATGTTGGAAGAACATGATCATGGATTGTAGTATCCCAGCTCTTATTTATTCTTTCAAAAGTTATTATCATTCATGAAGTTTTATTGTCTGACCACTGCTAGCGAAAATGTTTAATTTAAAATCGAAAAAAATAATAATTAAAAAAAAGAAAACAACGGATAGTACATGTCAAAAATTTTCACAGCAAAACTAACGATGTCGGAAATTACTTCATAATAGATTCTTATCAAAAATTTTATAGTCGACGTTCATTACAACAACCCCTGTAGTTCGAAAAAGTCTGTCACTGCAACTGAAAGTCGCTATAACGTAAATGCACATCATATTGCATGTTATTTAGTCATTTTTAAAAATACTGAAGTCACTTTTACCAATTATGTTTCACGTTAAAAGGGAATTCAAATACGAGCAAAATAAAAATTAATACAGTTTTTTTTTTTTGAATTGTTAGAGGGTTTACACATAACTTGAAAACGATACACATAACGAAAAACACACTGGAAATAACTGACAGAAATCGTTTTTTTTATTTTTTTTTTAAATTTGAGAACATGGTTTGAAATCTTTAAAAATGTCGTTTTCTTCGTATTTAGATACTGTTGAAGACTTCAGATTTACGACTTTTCAAAAAAAAAAAAAAAAAGACTGTGTGTTTACCGTTTCTCTAAGGTTATCAGTTTTTTTCCAAAACAGTTTCCTCATCGAATAAACTCTTTCAGTGGAAATATTTCACCCGCAGAAGCATAAAAGTTTTAAACATCAGTTTTTTAACAGACAGTCTTAAGAATAACAAAAAATTCCATTGTTTTTACAATAAAATAAAGCAAATATTTCGGGCTGTGGCGTTTTCCCCTATACAGTTGCACGTTAATATCCCGGAACACAAGCCCCTAAAAATTTCAATGCCGCAGTCTGTGCCACGACACCCCGCGCCATGGTAGTCATCACCCCAGTAAAGAATTAATGCGATATTTCTCACGCGCTTTGGTGGTGACCAAATATGGAAGTGAAATGTCTTGTCAGATGCAGATGTTGAATTCGCGCCGTACCTTCCATTTCTGAACAAAACTCGCTAAATTTGGCGACTTTACTAAAAATTTCGGCAATATTTAAGACATCATATTTCGATAACGTGGTCACGAGGGCACGTAGTTTCAGTGCCATAAACATGTTTTCCAATGCTCTTTCGAATGCCACCAATTTGGAATTTTTTTGAATTTCCTTGATCGTGATGTTTCCTGGTTAGACCCCTAAGTAGAATTACGGTAACGTGGTCGCGTTGGCGTATTTTTTTTTTTTTTAAACAGCCAAATTTGGCACCTACGACTCAATGTAAACAAAGTAATATACTGCAACCAAAGGAAATCTTCCAATGAGAGAACCCAAAGAAAATGGGCGGAGCTTCGGATAACTCAGACTATCTCCTTGGAAACTAGAACTGTTTATTAATCTTTTTCTTTCTCTGATCATAACTATAAACAAGCAAAAAAAAAAAAAGTAATAAAATTCTTTTTTCATTTTTAAGTGATGAAAATATAGCAAAATATGCAGAAAAATATCAAAAAGCTAATATTTTTATAGAACTTTATTAATTTTCTTATTTTAAAATTAAGTCAGCAGAATAGACAAGTGAGAGGTAACTCTTTTCAAGATGTTTACATAATCTGTGTGGGAAGATAAAGCGCATAAAACGAAAAGGTTCATGACATAAATTATGTTACACTTTTTTTGTTTGATTTCCTTAGGAACATAAATATGAAACATACATTTCTTGCAAATTTAACAACATTAAAAGTGGGATATAAAACGACTTTAATCTGAAATAGTTTGTCAATAAACAGCCCTTAAGTAAATGTAATGTTCAATTAAAACTTAAAACGATCAACTAAATTAGTTAAATCACATCAAAAGATCCATCCAGAAACGTTAGAACAAAAATTTTAATTCAAGCTTACTGAATAAGTTATTACGATAAGTAAGAAATTTTAAATTGAAGATGGAACAATAAAACACGAAGGAAATTACTTACTGCAAACACATTCCAAAAAAGTGTCCTAAGTTATGAATAACTAGTTTTTAAACCTATAACTTAAAATATTTAAAAGTGACAAACATTCCGCGATGTAAAATTTTATAAAAAGTTTCTAAGATCTAAAAATTGAAGAAACACAATATATGTTGCCAGTTTTCAGAAAAAAATCACCTTTGAGGAAATTGAAAATTTTGTTCTATGGAATTAAAATAAAAATATTTAGTAGACAAGTAAATTACAATTTTGTGTTGTGAACTCTGAAATGGTTGATTGGCCAAATGAATAGCAAATAAGCTTTGGTGTAGGGTTGCCGAAATTGCTCCGTCGCCAAAGTAAAGTAGCGGGTTGCCAGAATGAAATATTTATCGCCGCGACCCGGTTACCGTAATTCTACCTAATTTTACATTTCAGTGGAACTATTCATGTTAATTAATGACTTATTTTTTTTATTATTATTTGGCGGATTATTCTACGTTATTTTGCGATATTTTTTTGAGCAATCACGATTGCTTATTGTTCTCATTTGACTGTTTTGATGTCCTATCTTTTTATTTTCTCACCGCCACCCTCCGCACCATCACCGTCGACCGGCTACTCACGATGCTGCTCCTATAGCGAAAGCCGTCTCCAGGTTGCATCCATGTCCTACACACATGCGCATACATACGCAGCTACACACACACACGCACGCACACACACATACACACAACTACTCACACATTCATACCTGCACACTGACACAAACACATATGCCTACACACATACACATACCTCCCCCACACACACATACACACACATTCATATACACAACTACCCACACACTTATACCAGCACACAGACAAACACACATGCCTACACACATACACATACCCCTACACACAAACACACATACCCCCACACACAAACACACACGCCTACATACACACACTTGTGATTGCGAAAAACATAATTTGAATTCAAGATGTCAAAATTCAAATTAATTTTTTTTTTCATTTTATTGTAACTTTTAGTCTGACTTAATGACTTGTTAATTTTTTTTTAAATTAAACATCAATTTTTAAAATTTAGCAACTCTGATTTTGACAACGTTTGACAGATAAATAAGCGTCTCATTTTGACTAGTTTTGAGAAAAGTTTGAAAACTCATCAAATGCTCCACGATGTGATATTTCTTATAGCAATTAGACATAGCAAGACGATGACTCCCTCTAAAACGTAAAAAAAAACAGCCAAACAAATAAATATTGCCATTGAAAACGGGGAATTGTCCATTCAGTTTTCAAAATTCGTCAGACTAGTCGAAACGAAGCACTTAACTGCTTTTCAAACAAAGCAAAAAACAATTTTGCTGAAATTTAAAATTTAAATTTTAATTTTTATACAGAACAAATTATTAAAGAACATTAAAAGTTCCAACAAACTGAAAAATAGTACACCAAATAATTAATTCAAACAATTTATATGTAAAACAATCGACGGAATTATCACAAAGAGGAACATGCCAAATTGGTGGAAATATTTCCCATTGCCTGAATAGCTGCTGATATTTTTGCTCCGCATGTTTTAGTTCTAAATTTTAATGGAACTTTTCATTTTAGTTATGACTTGTTATTTTATATACTAGCTGCATTGCCCGGTCTACCTTGAAATTAAAAGTTGTGTCAAATAACGTATGTTTGAAGATCAGGCTTAAGTAAAAGAAAAAAACATCATGCAATATTTCCCTTCCAAATAATAACGACAAATATTAAAATACCTTTAAGAAATTAAAATGAGAAAGAAACGGTGGATTTAAAAAGCGTAACTATGGAAACTAGGGATGTGTCGTTCATGAACGAAAGAGTCAAAAAGAACAAATCTTTAAAATGAACGTATCCCTTCGTTCACTTATAAAATGAACGACAGTTATTTTGAACGGTGAGCAGTTTGAAACATTGGATTGATGCACTTGTGATAAAATCGCATTACAAAAAAATAAATAAAATAAAAAAAAAATAATTTGAATTTTGACATCTTGAATTCAAATTATGTTTTTCGCAATCACGAGTGCGTTTGTATGTAGGCGTATGTGTTTGTGTGTGGTGGGGGGGGGGGGTATCTGTATGTGTGTGTAGGCATGTGTGCAGGCATGAGTGTGTGGGTAGTTGTGTGTATGTGTAGGTGTGTGTTTGTATGTGTAGGTGTCTGTATGTATGCGTGCGTGTGTGTGCGTGTGCGTGAGTGTGTGTAGGTGTATCGTGGTGTGTGTGTGTTGTGTGTGTGTGTAGGTGCGTGTATGTATGCTTGTATGTGTAGGATATTGACGCAGACTGGAGACGGTTTTCGCTATAGGAGCAGCATCGTGAAGCCAGTCAACGCTGGTGCTGCAGAGGGAGGCGGGGGGGGGGGGAATAAAACCATAGGGCATCAAAACAGTCAAGTGAGAACAATAAGCAACCGTGATTACTCAGAAAAAAAAATTAATCTTCAAAATTTTAACTCTCAATCAATCTCAAATATCCTTTTTCTCAGTGCAGTACAATATAGTCATTTTGTGAACCTTTTTACTTTCTGCTTTATTCATCACTAGTGGTACCCGCACAGCTTTGCCCGTAATAGAAAATTAAAAGGTCTTTTGGTTCGCCTGTATATTTACAAATAATGTATGGTGAATTTTCTCGCCAATTGGTTTGTACCCCGTTTGTACCCATGTTACGGTTCCCCGTTATCATAATTTCGTATCTCGCCAATTGGCTTGTTTTCATGTCACCGTTCCACGTTATGATAATTTTGTATCTCGCCAATTGGCTTATGCCCATGTTACAGTTTCACGTTATGATAATTTCGTAATTTACTCGTCCATCTTATGATAGTTCTGTTCTTAAAATTGGAATAGAAGAAGAACCACATTGAATTTTCGAAAAATCGCTTCGAGGTGCACACCCCCATGCTACAAACTAACATTGTGCCAAATTTCATGAAAATTGTCCGAACGGTCTAGGCGCTATGTGCGTCACAGAGATCCAGACATCCAGACAGAGAGACTTTCAGCTTTATTATTAGTAGAGATAGATTACTGAGGAAAGTAGTGCCCAAAATTTCAGCTAAGCCTAAAAAGAAATTTGAGTTAAAAACGCGAATAATTCCCGTCGTAATTAAGTTAGAGCATTGAAACGAATTGCGTAGAACGGGGAAAATTCTACCCTTTCCAAAGATATTTAATACTATTTTTTTACCCCCTATATTTGGGAATTTATTTGAAAATTAGGTCTAAATTAGAATAAAAAAAAGAACTATTGATCGGATTTTTTTCGAACTGGTTTGCAAACCTTTTCCGAACTAAAAGAAACAAACTGTGAAAATTTCCGCGAAATCGACCGGGTAGTTCTCGAGTTTTGAGTGTTCAAATATACTGACGCTTTTTGGAGACTTCATTTTGTACTATGTAGAGATCAATTTTCTTATTGGAATTACTTGTCGGAATTTTTCTCATTTTAATGTAATTTTTATTGTTTTTTCAAATATTAAACCTTTAAATTTAAATTTCAGCAGCATTGATTTTGGCACCGTTTGATTAGCACATAAGCCTTTTGTTATGCTGTTTTGAAGGGAGGAGTTAGATAATGCATGAAGTGTTAATTGTTACGATAATTTTCCTTTTTAATCCGTCAAATAAATACAAAAAATCAGTAAACGTTCGGACCCACTTTAGTATAATCCCCGGGTTGGCGACATTTTGTGACGCCAAGCCGTGCCAACACGTGTAAATTTTACTGCAACTCTTGTAAAGCTGTAAAGGCAAAACGAAACACAAAACAACACAGTTGGCGAGTTATATCCGAAAAAAGATTTTAAAAAAAATTGCCGCCAACCCAGACTTCGAAATTTCTTATGCCAATTTGACATGTTCCATGTTGTGATATTTCCCTTTTAAAAACTATTAAACGTTCCATTGCCTATAATCCGTCAAGTGTCGAAGTTCCGGTAGCGTGATCTCGGCATGTTTTCAAAAATCTTGGCACTACAGTCGTTCCAAAAATGCCATCACAATATAAATTTTTTTCCAAATACGTAAATAAAAAACACATAAAAAACCATTAAAAGTTTAAACAAAATTTAAAACCATCCCAAACCATGCCATTAACCAACATTAAAGTTCCAGACTAAAGTTAAATAATCCGCCAAAAATCTAAGCATTAAAAACTCCATTACCTCCAACTTTTAACCTCCATTGTTTATTCTACAAGTGACTGCTTATATGAAACCCAGCCAAATTTTTAATCACATTCTATCAAATACTTCTTTTCTAAATAATTGCAAAGTGCTTAATTCATGATCTAAAAGCTATTAGGATACAAATATCACGTTATACAACTATTTATAAATATTGTACAATTAACATAAATTTTAACTTCAATTCAAATTAAGAATAATAATAATAAGTAACAACTGATTATGTGCTGAATTAAAAAGAAAGAAAAAAATGCATTTCAACATATTTCATTACAAAAAGGACAGAGTAATTCTCAAAATTTAAAGAGAGGTATTTTTTGTTAAAAGTACCTTAGCTCCAATTTGGTTTCCACATTGGCCCGCTTGAATATGAACTATTTCTCTCATTATGAATTGGTTTAAAGTTAATTTAATTTTTATAACTCGATGCTTAATATTCACTCCAAATAAATTTCTTTGGAATTTTCCGGAAACTTTTTTTTCTGCAGTTACAGTTTGAAACTCATTAAGAAAATTATTTTACAGTGGCAAAACAATTACTATTTTTAAACAAAGAATTTATAAATGATTAAAATTATCAAAGAATTGCACTTTATTGTGCTATTTTCCAAAGTTATTGTCTCGCTTCTTTTTTTCTTTTCAGATTTATATTCTTATTGCAGATTTTTTTATTCGCAACTCCAGAGCTCGATTACGCTACCTTGCGGTGATTTACAAAAGTAAAGAAAAGGGTAAAACATTGCGTCCCACTTGTGTCTGTTGGTAAACATACGCAGTTTGTTATGAGTATTTATTAACGCATTTCATGAAATTAGTAACGAATATGCTATCTATTCGAAGCTTTTTTTTTTTTTTTGGAAGATAATAACGTTATACCAGGTAAATTTTTTTAAATTGTTTTGTGTGAATCTGTAAAAATACGTTCCCCCCCCCCCCTCCCATCTTAAGCTCGAAAGAAGGATTTGATGACATTAGCAGAAGAATTAGGGCTTTCATCTCCGCCTAGTTTAAAAATAATTAATTTAACTAACCTTATTTTACTGCAGCATTTAGTTGGAATGGACAGTATGCAAAATATTTTCTTGAATATATTATCGTAGAACGAAATGAAAAACACTGAGAATTCTCATCGCCAAAATAGTGCGATTATAGTTTAGGATTAAAAAGCGATAGCTTTGTGCAAGGTAAATTAGCTAAAAGTGGAAGAACGTTTAAAAGCACAAAAAGGATAAGAAGTTTTTAAAAACGCAGACATGTTTCGGAGGCAATAGCCTCCTTCCTCAGTGCGAAATGAACAAGTGGATGAATCAAGGTCAAGGGAGAGTTTAAATGCGTAACCGGAAAAACATTGACCAATCAGCTATCAGCGAGTGCTGAGGCAAAACATGACATGTTTAAACATGTAAGATTGAATAAGATTGGAGAAAAATGTGGAACAACAAAAGACTCACTGCAAAGATTATTTAAGTTTTTATGAATGTAAAAGGATTCCAGAAAATCTAATTCACCTACTGTTGTAGGTCTGCAAATGATCTTGACTTCCGAAAAGAGAAAATTGTTCCCTGTGTCCCAACAATGTTTAGCAATTGAAGATATGTTCAGTTCCTGTTTGTGGAACGAACGTGGTTTTCATGTTCTTTCAAACGAAATTTAAGTGAACGCCTTGTCTGTCCCACGTAACCGATATTACATTGACAAGGAATGTGATATATGCCCCACTGATCAAGTGGTTGGATTGGGGTCCTTCAGTTTGGAAAAAGAAAGTTTATTTATGGGTCTGTAATTTACGCGAAAGTCAAACTTACTGAGAATTCTAGATATACGAAAAGAAGCTAATTTTAGCAAGTTTAGGATTACAGTCTGACCATCGATTACATGGAAAGGCTGACTTTCAAGGTCATTAATTGCTTGCGCCTAGAGTCAGCAATTATGAAACTACTAAAAAAAATATACCTGGAGAAGAAGCCTTTCTTGTCATAGAAACACAATCAGTTAATAGACCTATGGCTAATGTTTCAAATATTACATAATTTGACTCTAACTTTGCTCAAAGAGTTTTTCGGCACTTGTGAAAAAATGCCGATTACCCGCTTTTAAGTATTTTTTAGTATTGTTTCTAACAATAATACATTTTCATAAACTAACTAAAATGGTAACAAAAGACAACATAAACTAGGAACCAAGTTGAAAATTAAGTCCATAAACTACTCAGTATGCAACAAAAACTCTTTTTGTCTAAGTTAAATAAATACCCTTGTGAATGAAAAGTAAAATAAGAAATAACAACGTCAAATAGCACGAATGGCAGATTACTGCAAGCACGTGTTTCGGCGTAACAAGGAACGCCTTTTTCAAATCAAAAGGAATCACCTTATGGATGAATGGCATCCAACAAAGGACATACTTTTTTCGAATGTCTTTTCATCCATAAACTCATTTCTTTTGCGTTGAAAAAGGCGTTCCTTGTAACGCCGAAAAAGGGTGTCAACACACGTTGTCATTTCTTATTTTCTATTTGTCTACTTGGCGAGGCGACTTATCTTGAAACATCTCATCTTCTCTTTTCCATTTGAGAATTATGAATCTGCTTGAGTGTATAAGGTTCAAACTGAACCAAAAAACCTTTTATAAAGACCACGAAATTGAATGGATTTCTAAGAGGTTGGGCCCTTTCCAACAGCAAAAAAAAAAAAAAAAAAAAAAAAAAAAACGCGAAAAGACGCAATTATAATATTTTCATGAAAGGGGAAAAAACTGGTATAAAATTATCTCCAGAAAGCACAACAAAAGAAATCAAAGACATCCGACAAAAGCATATGTCTTTTGTAGGATGCTTTTCATCCATAAGCTGATTTCTTTTGATTTGAAAAAGGCGTTCTTTGTTACGCCGAAACACGTGTCTGCAGTAATCTGCAATTCGTGCTATTTGATGTTGTTATTTCTTATTTCACTTTTCATTCACAAGGGTATTTATTTAACTTAGACAAATAGAATTTTTGTTGCATACTGAGTACTTTATGGACTTAATTTTCAACTTGGTTCCTAGTTTATGTTGTCTCTTTTACCATTTTAGCTAGTTTATGAAAATTTATTATTATAATTTTAGAAATAATAGTAATAAATACTTAAAAGCAGGTAATCGGCATTTTTTCACAAGTGCCGAAAAAAATTTCGAGTCAAATTATGGAAAATTATATTAGTCATAGGTCTGCAGGGCCCGTCCCAAGGGGGGGGGGAGCGGGGCAACCGCCCCGGGCGATACGAAATGAGGGGGCGCCGTAAGGCGCCCTCGTTTTGACGAAACACGACGGTATTCACACGAAAACGACATTTTCACGAGAGGCGCTTTGAGGCGCCCCTCATCGTAGAAAACGCCCCGATTGTATAAAATTCAGGGCACCTTGCGGCGTCCCCTCATCTCGTGTATAATAGATACACAATCATAGACACAAAATAGAGAATCATTGTAATAATTCTCTATTTTTCCCAAGGGCACGAAAATATTCATCTCTCCAAGTCTCCAAAACATCCATTTCCTTTGTATCATTGAAGCAGATAGAATTTCTGAGAATTTAACTGTTTAGATTAAAACAAAAGGTTTTCTCCTTTGTCTAGTTCTCACCAAATTTGCTTGAATTCTGCTTTTGCGTGCAGTGACGTAACCATAAAAAAAAAAAAAAAAAAAAAGCTTTAAGAGAGCACATTCTTTCATTTCTTTTTGATCGGATAGGAGAAAACGTCAAAAGCTGTCCGGTCAAAATTTTGAAACTTTTAGTTTTAAAAACAAGCCTTACAATTTCAGCCTTAAAAACGCGATAATAGGTCATGTATATTGACATTACGGTAAGAGAGAGAGCTCAGAGACTGTTTCCAATCTATTATTTTTTTTAAAAAATAAATTGAAATCAATTCCTTTTCCCCCTGCGAGTTTTCGAAATTGAAATTTCAAAAACGCAACTTTAAACAAACTTTGAAGATTTCAAGAATAGGAGAATCTGGAGCATTTCCCAGGAAAATTGTTCAAAATTATGGTTCAAAAAATTGAAGCAATGTTTTACACTCAAGGGCTATTCAACTTACATTTTTTGTAAGTGTCGTTTTAAAAACCCATTGCTTATGATATTTAAGAAAGGCGGCATGGGGACTCTTGCACGAATATTTTCTCAAACTCAAGTCTTAAATTGCAATTTGTAAGGCCATATTTTGTAATATTAGGGTCATTGATTTTTCGAAATTAGAGCTCCAGAAACGCTATTCTGAGCGATTTTCGATATTGTTGAGTATTTGTGGGCTTCTCCCTAAAACTTATAAGTATTTGATGCAAAAGAGTAACATCTTTGTTTACAACATATATGAAAGCTGGTATTAAGTTGGTACAAGTAAAACCAAAAAACTCTTGAAAAGAATCATTGGATGATTCCAAATCAAAATTTAATTTTGATGTAATTTACTTTAACAAATACTTTTTCTATTTATAGTCAGCAAATTATTTATTCGTGTTCTTAGTTTGATCGATATGAATAACCAACTCAGTTTTAAGTGTTTTTTATCTAGTGGGATAACATTTTACTAGATAAATATTTGGATTTTCAACATTTCCATTTTTCGAAAAGTTTTTAGGGCATTAATGTTTTACAAATATTCGAAACCGATTCATTGCTTGTGTTTTAATTTGTATTATGCATAGTCTTCTGATTGTTCTGTTCATTAATATGCAAAAAAAAAGTATATATTATGCATTGATGTTATAACTAACTTGATTTTTTTGTGTGCAAAGAGGGAGGGGGGGGGGGGCGCCAGGAAAATTTCACCTCTGGTGCCGTCAGTTCTTCGGACTGCCCTGTAGGTCTGTTTACTGATTGTGTTTCTATGACAAGAAAGACTTCTTCCCCAGGTAGTTTCATATCTGCTGACTCTTGGCGCAAGCAATTAATGACCTTGAAAGTCATGCAATTTTGTGATTTCTGCATTTTCAGAGTCAAATATTTCGACAAATGTCAGTCACACAAATCTTTCCCTTTTTGGATACTACTCTATGGTATGTATTTACTGAAATATGTACTACTGTGGCTCACTGTTTTAGTAGGAAGATTACGAGGGTCAAAGTTGCATAAAATAACTGTTTTTCGTACAACTTTGAGTGACCCCTGACCTTCGCGAAAGGAGTCAATCACAACTAATTACGTACTAACAGATATCGAGGATTTAGTAGAACACAAAATAATTGCCTGTGCCACGGTTCACTCTTAAAGTAAAAATTATTGGTCTATGTAAATCGGTATGTTTTTCTTCAAAAAAAAAAAAAAAAAAAGAACTAAGTCCAACTTTGACCTCCCAAAACTTAAGATTAAAAAAAAAAAAACAAAAAAAAAAAAAAACCGTGTTTAGTAGTTTTAAATAAGGGACATATCCTGAAAATTTCAGCAAAATCAAAAACTATCCAGCCTACCTGATCCTTAAATAACTGGCTTTAAGCCACTAAAAACTAAAATAATTCCCCTGAATAAAAAAAATTATTAAATGACACGAAAGACTCTATTAAAATAATTTGATAACAAAATAATGTAACTTTCAAAGCTCCTTTAAAATGTAAAAATATCTTCTAAATAAACATATTATATGTACACCTTACAAATAATAAGTTGTCAAAAAATAATAAAAGTTTCATTCAAAAATGGAAATTGAAGCATGAAACTAGGCGACGACACAAATGATATTTTTGTTTTCTTCGAGGTAGAAAGCATATAAACGAGTCGCCAATTAGAACGATGGTAAAACCTTAATGGAAAACCATTTAATTTTCAGTAGGTACATTAAGCAAAGGCATCTGCAAGCTTAAAATTTTGTGAGGATGGAAATTCCAAATTCGTCAATAGGGTCTACAAATTTTGGCGAATGATAAAATTCGGGTACACAAACATAGGTGGACATTAGGTCCTTTAAAAATTGCAATATTACAATTATGTCTCCAAGTTTGCCGAATGTGGAAATTTTTTGGCAGGTCCGAGTGAACCTCCAGTAATCTCCCATTGGGGTGCCCATGACATTACCAGGGCTCCCAACACATTTTAGCCATAGAAAAGGGTAAAAGAGGACCACTTTGAATCAAAAAGGGGACCAAAGAGGATCAGTTAGGATTAAAAAGAGGACCTTGGGAGGACCATTCTTAGTTAAACCCAGGGTAGCATCAGAAGGCAAATTAGCTGCCTGGCAATAAATACGTGAAGATAATTCGTTAATTAGCCAAAATAATGATTTTTAATGATAAATCCTTATCACCTTCTGTACATCTGAACTTCTTATCCATTGAACTATATTATTCACACAAACATTTGGATGGGTCCCCAAACATTTGGGAGGGGGGGGGGGGGGAGTGACAAGCAAGCATGTAACTGACCATTTTACAGAGTAACTTTAATTGTAAAATAAATTTTCTACTACTTAACAGGTAAAAACTGGCTAGTTAAAAATAATCACCCAAGTGACCGATCAATCAGTGAATACCTAATAAAGACTTTTTAGATACAGTTATTACAGTAAACATCTTAGCACATAGTAGTTTACAAAATTTTTCACATAACCAGTTAAAAGAGAATTCATTTTGATATAAGGTACCGCAAGACAAGAAGATATAGTTTGGAGGCCAGGAGGTCCCCCTCCCCCTCCACAGCCCTTAGTTTTTACACATATTTCCAGCCTAAATATGGTAAGTTTATATACATATGAAAGTTTATGACCAAACACCATAGCAGTAGGTAATTTCTGGCCACGCTACTAACTGACTAATTTCAAAAATATTAGAGGTTTGCCAAATCATTTATTAGTATGCTTAGTATCCAAATCATTTCTTCATATGTATGTATTATTTGTTCGGGCACCAAAAAAATATTGTAACTGTCTTCAAGTAGATATAAAAATTAGTGAGAAAGAAATTTTTTTTATTGAAGTCACCATACCCAAAAATATACAAATGATGCTTAAGCGATAAATACACTGAATGTAAATTTGAGCCTGCTTTTACCGAGTAACTTAATGTAATAAATAAATGTGTAAGTTTATATTCATAGAGCTATATTTTCAAATTGAAAATACTCATTATGAGTACTTAAAAAAATAAGAATACAAAGTTTTTTAGTTTTTAAAAATAAAATAAATAAATTTGAGGTAGCACATGTCAAAACAGCTTCCAATTAAAAAAAATATTAAAATAATTACAAGATGCAACAGGACTGAAATCTTGCACACGAGAATCAAATTTTCGCGAACTATGTTCACTGTTGGCATAATTTCCAAAAAAAAATTCTCTAAAACTAAACATGACTAAAATTGAACATAAAATATGCTAGTCTAGGATAGCATATGTGAAAATAACATTCGATTGCGCAAAATATCAAAATATGTACCAGACGCAAAAAGATTGAAATCTCAAAGACAAGAAGCAATTCCTCTCGAAGTTCGAGTAAGTGCAATGCTGCTATGGTTCCAAAAATAAGAAAGTTTATTATCTATTAAAATTAAACAAAAAATAAGCTAATCAATGATGGTGTATGTCAAAATAACTTCCGATTGCCAAAAATATCATAACATTAACAAGATGCAAAAAGATCGCGAAGTGCAAGTTCAATGTTGCCATGGTTTCGAAAAAAAAGTAGTTTATTACCTATTAAAATTAAACAAAAAATAAGCTAATCTATGGTGGCGTATGCCAAAATAACTTCCGATTGCCAAAAATATCAAAATATTAACAAGATGTAAAAAGATTGTAATCTCAAACACGACAAGCAATTTTCCGCAAAGTGCGAGTAAGTTCAATGTTGCCATGGTTTTGAAAAAAAAGTAGTCTCTTATCTATTAAAAATTAAACAAAAAATAAGCTAATCTATGGTGGAGTGTGTCAAAATAACTTCTGATTGCCAAAAATATCAAAATATTTACAAGATGCAAAGAGATTGAAATCTCAAAACCCAGCAAGCAATTTTCGGCGAAGTCCAAGAAAGTTTGATGTTATCATGGTTCCGAAAAAAAAGTTTATTATCTATTGTAATTAAATATAAAATAAGCTAATCTAAGTTAATGAATGTTAAAGTAACTTCTGACTGTCAAAAACATCAAAATATTAACAAGATGCAAAAAGATTGAACTCGCAATCACAGGAAGTAATTTTTCGCGATGCTACATATCGAACACAAGTTCAGAAAATTGCACTGATGAAACATTCTTGATTTTTTTCAAGTGCGTACGAACCCGTGAGAAATATCGGTAGCAAAATGTTTTGATTTCACGTCATAACTCTTCCCCCAAACTTCTCCATTTGCTAGATTTCCATGTTACAGCGGTGGGAGGAGGAGTAATGACGTCAATCTGAAGCGAAATAATACCAGAAAATCAAGTTCAATAGAAAAACGGCGCCGCGGCAGCGTGTTCGAGAATAACATAAGTCAGCACACAGTATCTTTTAATGTAATGAAAATTTTTAAAAGCTGATTTTTTAGTAAAAACAATACAAAAGCGGACTAAACGGACCAAAATGTTAAAAAGCGGACTTTGGCGGGAAAAGCGGACCATTTAGGAGCCCTGCATTACGTATTATACACATGGGTCCAAATATGCACACAAAGTTTAAAAAAAAAACATAAAAAAACGAATTTGCTATTTTTAAAATTGGGAAAATTATAACGCTCTGCGTAAATCTTTTGAGAATGCTCAAAGCTATATGAACAATTTTAACTCAATCTCAGTTACGTTTACTTTCGATTTACTACAATCGTACAATCCAAATAAAAATAACAGTTGAAAAAACTAAAAGAAAACACGCTTTTGTCGGAAAATAAACTAAAAAGTAAAAAATAATCTTTGGATGATAAGTATATAAAGCGATTGACAAAACACGTAAATTTAATGTAATAAAAAACCGTGGGGTGCTGTCTAGTTACATTATAAATTATTATTAAATGGGAGAAATTCAAGACAACTGATAAGAAGCCCCGAACGATATTTTGTATTACATTTACGTGTTTGGTCAATTACTTTATATACTTACTAGCGGTACTCGCACGGCTGTGCCCGTAGTAGAAAATTAAAAGGTCATTTCGCCTGTACATTTACAAATAATGGATGATGAATTTCTCGCCAATTTGCAATGTTAAATGGCTCGCTCATGTTATATTTCCACGTTATGATAATTTGCAGGGTAAAATGTTTTTAAAATTGGAATAGAAAAAGATCATAATCGATTTTTTGAAAAATCGCTTCAAGGTGCACACCCCCATGCCACAAACTAATTCTGTGTCAAATTTCGTGAACATTAGCCGAACGGTTTAGGCGCTTTGCACTTCACAGAAATCCGGACAGAGATCCAGACAGAGAGATTTTCAGCTTTATCATTAGTAGAGATCATACAAAGATTTTTTTTTTTACTTTTTAGTTCATTTTCTTACAAAAGCGTGTTTTTTTTTTTTTTAGTTTTTTTAAACTATTATTTTATTTTTCTTTCTTTTTCTCTGTTTAGTTTAACTTGTTTCAAGAAAAAATATTCATTTCAACATAATTAAAAAAAATTATATTCATGAAATTTTTCCAAAAAAAAGGGACTAAAAGGTCTCGGGCGCAGCATTCGAAACGCGGTCTCTCGAACTCAGGAAAGAATAACGCTGAAAAACAAATTTTTACGAATTTTCTGTTCCTCAGTGTATTTAGGGAGTTTCTTATAGATTTCAAGGTGCAGAAAAAGAACATGTTTGCAAAACTTTTCTATCACCCTCCAATTTTAAGAAATTTCATTTATAAGTTTTGGATTTTATAGGCTATCTTATAGCAGTTAAAAGTTTACTATATTTATCTTCTAGATACATTTGATCCATAGACACATATTTTTTTACTCATTTCAGAGATAGAACGTGTAACAAGATAGTAGAAACCGAATTCACTCTGATAAGTTTTATATATGCGTACAGATATATGTACAGATGAGCTAGTGCTTCTGTATCATTTCGGTTTCACTCTAGATCACGGTAGTTGAAGTTGTCTTTCGGCCCGTGGAAGGCTCTGCCATCGGTTCCCATAGCTTCTTCTTGCACTGAAAGAATTCTACAAAAATATGAAGATATTGATTCATGAAATTGACTACTCACATCATAATTGGAGCATATGGGCAGTTTTTTTTAAAGTAATTACCGTTTTCACTCGTGTGCAACTTGATTATACGATGTACTGCTATTTTCTGTGTGAATAAAACAGCAGGGCAATACATGAACATTATATGAAGAAAGAAATGGTCAGAGCGAAACAATATATTGCAGGTGAAAAAAAAAATGCAAAACGTTTCTCTAATCAATTCAAAAAATAATAGTTTAAGTTAGAAAACACGCTTTAGTAGCAAAATGAAGTAAAAAGTTAAAAATAATCTTTGGATGACAAGTATATAAAGTAGTTGAACCAACACCTAATTTTACTGTAATAAAAAAAAAAAAAACGTGAGGGGGGCTGCCTATTTACATTTTTGCATGGATAACAAGTGGAAGAAATTTAAGACAACTGATAAGAAGCTCACCACGCTTTTTTTTATTACAGTAAAATTAAGTGTTTGGTCAATTACTTCATATACTTGTCATCCAAAGATTATTTTTAACTTTTTTAGCTCATTTTGCTACAAAAGCATATTTTTTTAGTTTTTTAAACTGTTACAAATAAGATTTGGATACTAAATATTGCTAACACATGTAACGCTTAAATGAAATCTTTGTGCGTGTGTTTGATTTTTATAATGGAACTAGAGGACCAAACAGACATTGTTTTGTTCAAACTTTATAAATTGAAAAGTTAAAAAATTTCAGTAAACAATCAAGTGTTTATTCAGTAAATTACCGCCCAATAGCCAGGGCTAAAGCAGAAATACATGAAATACACCGCCAGCTCAGTCATTTCCAGCCGAGGACTGCAGTTTCATGCTTATTAGCACTCATCAGCTCGGCATAGGAAAGTGACGGAGCTGGAGATGGAAAACCTCTTAAGGAAGCCAAGAGTGCCAAACAAACTGGTAACTAATATAGAATTAGCGCAGACCAGACGAGTGACCGAAATTGGGCGGTAATTTACTGAATATACCATGCCTTGCCTTCAATAATCGAGTTGAACCGAACCATTGTTTCGGTCACTCGTCTGGTCTGCGCTAATTCTATATTAGCTACCAGTTTGTTTGGCACTCTTGGCTTCCTTAAGAGTTTTCCATCTCCAGCTCCATACCTGCCAACGTCGGAGGAAAAAAATCCGGAAGATTTTTTAATATTTTTATCCACAATATTTTAACGCAAAATAAAATCAAACAGAACACCTACCCTCTTTACATTTAACAATTTGATATTAGTTAGGAATTTTATATCAATTGAACTTACTTTCGTTTAGTAACTATTACTTGTATTGCTTTCTTTAAAAGTTTGGAAATAACATTTACTCGTACTCATCTTAAAAAAAGAACGAAGCAAAAACAGCTTGAACTGAGAGAACGAGAAGATAATCGGCTCCAAAATTTTGCCCCTAGTTGCCCGCCGCGATGCTCGCTTCGATTGGAATCCGATGAAGTCATGCGCTGTATCACTCAGTGACGTCATAATCTTCCCTCATGTCTTCTCGTGCAATTCTCCTACTGCAACCTTTCTTGGCTACTTGGCCTAAAACGCGGTGCTGCGTTCCACAAAAGTATCGTTAGCGCCAAAATTGGTGAAATACAATTTTTTTCTACAAAACGTGAAAATACGGAAGATTTTGCTCATAACCGGAAAAACAGAAAAGGACATGAAAATCCGTAAAACTTCCGGGAAATCCGGAAGGGTTGGCAGGTATGCCACTTTCCTATGCCGGGCTGATGAGTGCTAATAAGCACGAAACTGCAGTCCTCGGCTGGAAATGACTGAGCTGGCGGTGTATTTCATGTAACCAAGTGTTTGTTTAGCAAGTTGTTAGCAATTCAAGCAAGTCTTTTGAAATAACTTTCAATTTTTGCTCTTTGCTTTGATTTTGCGATAATTCAGAGATTGGGGTGGTCGTCAAGTTTTTGCATGTGTAATTTTGTTTTTGTTGGGAATATTGCTTCCTCGTCAAGCATAGGGAGGGATCAGAATTATAAGAAAGATATAGAAGAAAGTTTCGTGATGGCCACAACATACTAGTTAACATTTTGGAGACTTTTTATTTTATTCATTGCTGCCATTACTGGAGCGATACCATACGTTATTTTGTCTTTAACTTAAAAAAAAAAAAAGACATTGAGAAGCTAGATTAAAATAGCACGCAAGGTGTAAAATATGAAAAAAACTTCATGAAAATAATCCGTCAAATAAAGAAATTAATAGAATTTGCCAGGTTGTGCAATATTTGTTAAAAAAAAATAATTTAAAATATTAGAAAAGTATTTTATTATCCAAGCAGTTTTCTTTACAACAAAGACTATATAAAGATCACAGTAAAATTTAAACGGCCCAATGCTCGCCAAACGAACATGTTCAGGGTGGCGACAGGAACTGTGAAAAAAAGTTCCCTGATTAAGTTCACCAAATTTCCCTGATTTACGTTACCAATGATAATGGTTTTCTTTCTTTGCTTTACTTGAAATCCATTGTATGTTTGTATAAAATGCAGTATTTTAAACGTTCTAAGTTATGTAAAGTTGTTGAATTAAAGATATGTTTTAAAAAGATGCTACTTTTTTTAATAAAATGGTTAAAAAAAACAAGACTATTTTTTTGGGGGGGGGGGGGAATAACCTACAAAACAGTATATTAAATTTTTATACAATGGAAAAATTATAGAAAATTTAAAAAAAAAAAAAAAAAAATTACATCCAGAAACCACTTAGCATAAGAATTTTAAGAAACTATTAAAATTACTTTTAAAAACATATGTATTTATGATAGAACTAAAAAGTAATTGAAATTATTTTGACCTAAGTTTTCAAACAGTATAGTAATTGTTGCAAGAATAACAAGTAATAGTGAAAGAATAGAAGTAATGCAGTTATTCTTATATAACTAATTGACATATTTATGCAAAACAGATGAAACCATTTGACAAACATTCATAGGGAGCTTTTCTCTAATCAAGAACATAGGTTTTTAAAGAATGAATACAGCATTTTAACAATAAAAAAAAAAAAGATATTTACTTAAGTACACAAGTTAACTCTATTTCAAATGATTTCAGTATGTAACGAGAAAAAATCTTCGATTGCTTTTGTAACAAACAACTTTGAAATGCAAGGGGGAAAAAATGAAAAAAAAAAGCAATTAGTTAATTTCAAAATATATAAAAGAAGAATACAACTTGGTTATAAAGTTAAAGAATCACTAAAGTCTGAAGAAAAGAAAACCTTTATAATCTGCGATGACAACAAATAGTATAACAGCAAAAACAAAGGTTTTTTAATTGAAAGTTCAATTTTAGCAATTAAATTAAAAACGCGAAGAAGTAATAACTTTCAAGCTTTTATCAGTATTAATTCAAAAACCAAAGATTTCTTTTTGAAATCGTGATTACAGTAAACTAATTAATTCGAGACAATGGAATAAAGGCAAACGAGCTAAATCATAATTGAAGGCTTCCTCTTTGCCTGTATGGTTGTTTATTTTACATAGCATTGAAAGCGTAAAAGGAAATTTCAAGCTATGTAAAATAAACAACGTAACAGACACAAAAGCAATCTTAGGAAGTTCATCCTGTGGTTAATAAGTAAGATTCAATACTTTGACGCTGAGGAAAAAAGATGCACAAATATGCGGCAGTATAATCGCACCTCATTAATTTTACTTTTATTTTGAACAGATAATTGGCGGAAAATGCATAGGGAATTAAGAGTACTTAACTATGTAGAGCAAAAAAAAATTTTTTTTCTTCAAAAAATCAATTTTCCCTGATTTTTTTGTTATTTTTTCAAAATTCCCTGATTAATAAAGTTCCCTGACTTTTCCCTGATCTGTCGCCACCCTGATGTTATCTTGCTGGTCAGAAGATAGCATGACGTAAAATTAAGTTTGCCATTATTGTTCCTTAAAAACACAAAATACGTTGTTTCAATTGAAAATTTATAACTTGAAATTCTCAATTCAAAAAACACAAAGGAAGAATATCTATGCAAAAAGATGTATCTCCTCAAAAACAACCTTGTTGTAAAAATTTTCTTGCCAAGAAAACCTTGCTCTTCCCTACAAAAAAGGCCTTCATCCTAAACCTCCCCCCCAAAAAAAAGAAAAAAAAAACAACTTAAGGAAGTCAAGAGTGTCAAACAAACTGGTAGTTAATACAGAATTAGCAGTGGCTTCCTTAAGAGGTTTTCCACCTCCAGCTCAGTCATTCCTATGCCGGGCTGATGAGTGCTAATTAGCACGAAACTGAAGTCCTCGGCTGGAATTGACTGAGCTGGCGGTGTTTTCATGTACTTCTACCTTAGCCCTGGCTATAGGGCGGTAACTTACTGAATTTAAAAGGTATTTTAAGATATTTTTTTTATAATGAAGTGGTAATTATTGCAAAATAAGTTTTTGTTTTTATGCAATATTTAAATCTCTTGCATAGTTGCTATCTCTTGCTTATGTTGATTTGAAAATTTGTTCGCTAAAAAGCAATTTTTGTTACACGTTTTATATGATTTTGAGAATAAATATTTGGATTTTTTTTTTCCGATTACAATCACAATGCAAGATCGTTAGATTTGAAACTGAAATAAACACTTATAAATAACCTTTTGAAGAATATTTTCAACTAGTTATGTATTTTCTACCAGTATATCACTATTACAAGAATATGAAAACTCAACACCAAACATTTGTTGTGATGCACTTTATCAATATAATATTTATGTCAGACCAAGTATTTTTACTTAAATTTTGCATTAGTTTTCTTAATTTTATTGCTTTTCTGTACCAAATTAGTTGCTATATTTGAATATTGATACTGATCATTTTATGATTATGAGTGAACATTTTTTAGAGATTTCAAAGTGCTTTGTTACCAATTAACAACATTTGTTAACCAAGCATTCCCTCCTGTTTGAAATCTGTACCAACTTGGCTTCAAAAAGTTTGTGCACCCGTAAGTCCCGTCATATTTTGTAAAGACACTACTACAAATTAAGAACAAAATATTTGACTTACATTTAGCCACTAATTAGAGGTGGAGAGCATACAAGTTGAAAAAGTGAATTTATTTTCGATTACAGGATTCATATTGCACTAAAGACAGTCAACTTAAACCTTCTAAAGAAAAGTCGAGTTTTCTTGAATAACATATTGTAAACATTCACGTCAGGAATTGTTCACAAATGATGTCCTACTTTGATTGGGGAGGGAGACAAGAGGTGTGGATTAAACATTGTTGAAATTTTTATGTTTTATATAGCTAAACTATTAAGGGCAGTAATTGCAAAATTTTAATTTTTTTGCATTTTTGTCATCTGTTAGCTATATCGTACAAGCTTGCTTATTTGGTTTCCGCTGAAAAAAAACGCAAAGAAAAAAAAACCTAATTTCAACATTTCCTTGTTGTTAGTATTGAATCCTACACATTTCTTCAAATATCTCAAAAACTCATTTCTGCAGTTACTGCCATTTATCTGCCCAAGGCAGTATATGTCTTTTTTTTTTTTTATCTGTGCCGGATCTAGGAGAGTGCAAACCTTCACTGATGCATCAAATTTACCCAATTTTTGTTACTTGATGACAAAGGGGGAAGAGTTTTCAAATATGTTGAAAAAGAGTGGACATCATTTATGGGCAGCCAATAAATTTTTCTCCTTTGCCTTCGTTGCATCGAAACAACAATAGGTTACGTTGCTTTTGTTTTAAGGCTTAGATGTCTTACTGTTGCTCTGAGGCGAGGATACACATATAACCAGTGTTGCAGTTAAACAAAATATTTAGGGGAAGGCACCTCTATTTGTAGAGTAATGTCATGGATGACAAATTTTTGGTTGGTCAAAAAAGGTGAGTTTATTTCACTTATTGTTAATGCCAAATTATATAAAACATGCCATTTTTTAATCAACAAAAAATAAATTTCAGGGAACAGCATTGAACTTCAACTAAAGTGTTGTGTATTACTTTACTTTTTTGTGTAAAATGTGTATAAAATTACTAAATGAACCAATGTTTAAAACTTTATTAAAAAATAAATATTTTTAACAGTATAAAAATTTGCTATGAACACTCTTGCGTAGTTGGAGAAACAACTGTCGCAGTTCCTAATTCCCTGGAAGTACAATCTTTACATATTACACGTAACGAGCCATCACTGAAACAGAAAAAAAAAAAAAAAAAAAAAAATAAATAACAACTTTTGAAACAAAACATATATAACTTATAATCTAAAAAAAGAAAAACTTATTTTAAAAGAAAATTGTAATACCACAAAGAAAAAATTTCATTTCAATAATAATATCCCTATGGCTTTTAAAATAAATGAATATTAATGACGGCTTTTTACAAACTTAATTATGTCCTAATGGACTTACATAAAAACTTTTTCTTTCCCTTTACATTAAAAGCTTTTTAAGCAGTTAATTTTTCAAAAATGATACTTGCCTCCTTATTTGAAAAGAAAAATATATTACACCTACAGGAAGATTTGACATACTTAGCTGAAAAAGAAAACAGCATATTAATAAAATTTTCTTTCTTCAGTAAAAAACATTAAAAAGTAAAGCACCTACATTAAGGTGTTTGCAAAAGAATAAATGAAAAAATATTCAAAAGTTTAAAAAAAAAAAAAAACTACTATAAGCAATGTAATTAACATAAAATTTAACAGTAAACACATTCAAGCACAAAGGATTTGGTCCTTTAGAAATTCATTGATTCAACTACAGGAGTTTATTGGCTTATATTCTGCATAAAACATAACAAATGCATATCACTCCTTGGAATCAAAGTTTGAAATACATTAATTTAATATCATACCAAGTGATTATAGGCTAGTGACAATAAGGTAGTGTGTGAGAGAAAGATTCAAAGAACGGTGCAGCACGTAAAAATGAAGAATGGAGACTTAGATCCAGAAAGAAATTTATAAAAACATCACCTAGTAAAGAGATTAGGAGCTTATATTTCTCTCCAGTGATACAATTACAAGTTTATGTTTGATGCAAATTTAATCGCTGAAATCAAGTAACAAGTTTAATGTCTATATCCAGAGCTGCCAACTGCTACCAAAAATCGTAGTTTCTACGAATTACAGCTTTGAACTAAGACGCTACGAAAGCGGGTCACAAAATTACGATTTTCTGTTTTTTTTAAATTAATAATCCCAAGTAAGTTCAGCAAATCAAACCTCTACACGTGTGCTGCCGGTTTAGTTTTCATGCTGTTTACGGGTTCTTCGGCAAAAAAGCGGAAAAACTGCTAAAAATATCGTGAAAAATATAAAAGCACTTGGCCATTCCTTATTTCATCTTTAAAGACGTGTTATGCGAGATGCACTATTTGTAACAGCGATTTTTCAGTTGAACATGTTGGTCGTGATGATTGCTGCAAGTCTATTACTTCAAAAAGACATGCCGACCGGGTGAAAGGTACAGCTAATAATTAAGAATTAATCAATTTAAAATATTCAGTATAAAATCTTTCTTTCCGTATTAATATTTTCTGTATCATACTTGAAATTCATTAAGTATCATGATTTTGTTCTTTATATTGTTGACAATTCATCACTGGCTGATTCTGAAGCAGTGGGCATGGCCCCCCCTCCCCTCGCCGCAAAATGCAACTACAATTTTGAATTTTGAAAAGATGGCAGCTCTGTCTATATCATAAAAAACCATAATTTGCAGATAATGTAAAAGTGTGCAAGAGAGAAAAATTCAAAGAAAACATTACGTTGAAGGAATCAAGTTTATTGTTTTGAAAAGCATGCATTTAATGGCTTAAATATCTGAACTAATTTCCTCTTAATGATTACTGCAAAACATTGCTTGTAATACTTTCTAAATTTCATCGATGCACTATTGTTTGACACATGGACACTCCATTTTGTCTATCATCCATCTATGTTGCTGATCAACACATTATGGCAACTACATTGCCATAATGTGTTGATACATTATGGCACTACTTCGGCAATTCCTTATTTGAATGTTATGCAAACTAAAACACATATTATGAAACAGCTCCTAGATAAATGTAAAATATTTACTTGGTTTTGAATATATTATGATACAAGAAAATTCTAATAATACGTAGGTTGTTCAATAAGTAATAAGACTAATTTTATTTCCACAAAACCACTTATCGGAATGTTAATTTTTGTGGCATGAAAAATGTCTGTTGTCTGTATTATCAAAATCTACCGATAGTTGGCGCATACAGATTCATTTTCCTGAGTATTTTGTGATTGAATTGAAGTCTGTTGACTGGCTGCGCCTACAAGACGCAGCTAGTTGTCAAAACGGAAACGTTGTTGGAACTAAGTTTTGCAATTCAAATTTGTTTTCGTCTGAAAAAAATCAGCATTAGAGACCTTTGATATGACAATTATTTTACGCAGTGATTATTTTATGTCAGTGATTTCTGGCTGTTTTCTCAACTTAAGAAACCATTATGATGCAAACATTTTGAAAGCAACAAAGCGTGTCCGAAGTCTGCGGAGTCGGGTTTGAAAAAGCTCTCACAAACTTAACCTTCACAAGTTTTTAAGAAGTGGACAGAACGTTGGGATAAAGGCATTTAGTCCCGCAGAAATTACTCTTCTCGCGATTAAAGTTATGCTGTATTTTTTATAAACTTAATGAACAGCCCTCGTACATACTTTTACACTAACAACTTTTAATTAAAATACTAGCCACTAGGGAAGCTAGATTAATCCCCAATGTCCTCTAGCCCAATCAGCCTAGCATGGGTTGGCTGGAACTTTTTTGGTGGTAAATTCAAACATTAAAATATGGGTCGAAGCTTTTTGTACACAGAAAAATATCAGAAACGCAATTCAATCAAATTTGTAACTTGAAAGTAAGATGAACAACTGAAAAACAAGTTACAAATGTTCACTTTAGTTTAAGAAGAAACAAGATCAAAATTTAAAGCAATTTACCGCAGCTAATAACGTCCTATGATCTTCTTCATTTGAGCTAGTACTTCCTTCAAATACTTCAACTTTAATATTCGAGTGTTTTTCTGTTACTGTAAAACTCTGTGTTATAACAGTTGGAATTAATGTTCCTCGACAACACAAAAGAATTTCTCCAGGGGAAGACACACCGGAAACCTACAAAACGTTCAAATCAAAATAACGTAAATAATTCTTTTATTTGAATAATTCAAAATAAAGTAACATATTGCTACACTAATTTTACAGTAAGGTTGTTTCAAATCAATAATACATTTATGTTTTGAAACTAAGTTTCTACCATCCAATGTGAGATATTTTAAAAAGTATTTCAAATCTACTGAAAATATTTCTTTCCTCTCTTGATGACTGATATTTCAAGCATTAAAAAGAGAATTTCAAAAAAAAAAAAAAGGTTAGCATGATAAATAGGTGCATACATATACTCCTTTACTTTCCACTCTACGGTTCCTCGTACTTACTGCTAGTTATGGTTTAACCGGTTGGATGGGACCCTTTAAGATATCTGATTTTTTTGATCCAGACCAGGTCCGGTTTCTGCAAATAATATATATACCAGCTCATACTGACAAATTTTAGTGCAAATAAAAAGATTCATTTTTACAAACTAGAGTACTGTTTAATAATATAACTATCGCTATGTTGTGTAGCCATACTGTTATACCTACATGAAACATTTCTGTGCAACGTCAAATGGTTTTATCATCAAGATAGAAGGTGCAAATCAAGAGCTTCACAAAAATTTCAAAAGCAAAAGATCTTATTTAACAAGTTTCCAATTTCTTTTTTTTTCCCCTTCCTTTCTTTCTTTCTCCATTTTAATAGCAAAAGTGGAAGAAAATGACAAAGTTTACAAAAACATTCATGAAAACTATCATTTAATTTTTCATGCAACAGCTGTACATGTATACAAAAGACGGTTCATACTCAACTTTTAAAATTAAAAGTAAGGAGTTTTTAAGAAGTTTTCCAGGAGTTCCATTTTACTTATTAAAGACTAGTTTCTTATTCAAAGATGCATTTTTCAAAACTTATTTCAGAAAAAATATGTACAGCTCTAATAGTATTTATTTTTGCTTTCATACAATACATTGAATGCTTCTTAGACTTGAGTCGTCTCGGAATCCAATTCAAATACAAGGGGGGGGGGGGGGGGGGGCTAACCATTGAACTATGTTTTATTTTGAAAATGAATAAAAAGTGTGTAATATTGATCGAAAATTAGTATTTTCTGATTAAAAAAAAATCAGTTACAATTTCCTAACCGAAAAAAGACATATTATGGATCCTTTAGAAAAAATTGTACAAATTATTTTATTTAACTTTCAAAACAGATCAAAATTTTGTAGATCATTTCAAAACTTTTGTATGACTCTGGTCTGAGATAAACATAGAAAACTGACAAAATTTAAAAAATTTTCTTATAAAAAGTATGAAAATTAAAATTCTAGGAAATAGTGGTACCACTATTTAGCTGAGATAAAGATAAATTTTGGCTTTTGTCGGATGTCTTTTCATCCATAAGCTCATTACTTTTTGCATTGAAAAAGGCGTTCCCTGTAACGTCGAAACACGTGTCTGCTGTAATTTGCAAATTTGTGCTTCTTCTAACGTTGTTCTGTCTTACTTCACTATTTAGCTATTTAGTTACTCTTTCATCTACTGTATAAAATATGTTATTTTTGCTCATATTAAGCAATTAATATCCAAATTTTTAAAATTAAAAAAAGAACTGATTTAAATTTTGAAAAAGTCAGATTTTTTTTAATTAAAAAAAACCCTTGCCAACTATGGATGTTACATACGTATTAAAGCACTTAAAGAAATTGAAACAAAAATAAATTTCAACCAGCAATTCTATACTTAACTTTCTGACATTTGACACTCTTAAAGAGCATGAATTTTGTTAAAAACTTCTCAATTTAATAGTTTTAATAAAAATACAAATCAACCTAATTTTTTTGCCTTTTTACAAGGAATAGTAAGCATCACAAATGGAAAAAATCTTATACCAATGGTGGATGCAAAAGGATTGCGATTTTCAAAGCGAACGGGTTAAAAGTATTAAGAATGGGACACAAAAGAATTTAAGTAAATTATTTTAGAATTGTATTTTGAAGCTCTGCAATAAATGTATTACTAATAACAATCGACGCAATTGAAGCAAAAATCAAATTAAACCAGCCTTTTAGATTTTAATTTTTAGACTTTCATAAAGGGCACAGAATTTGGCTTGGAAATTTTAACTTTGATTCGTATATGAATAAATTAAAAAGAAATTTTATTTATTTGCCCCCCAAAGGAGCATAATAAGCATCAAAAATCAGAAAAATTTGATTCTCATATCGGATGCAAAGAGATTGCTTTAATCCAAATGAAAGCGTCAGAAGTCTAAAAACAGCAAATGAAAGAATTTATTAAAGCAAAAAAAAATAAAAAATAAAAATAGAATGGTACTATAAGAAGTCCACAAGATGTTATATTATTAATAATTATCAACATAATCGTCAGAAATTTGGGAAAAAAATTTCGGATGTGGGAAAGAAAATAGTATAACGAAAAAATCTGATTTCCGGCAATAATGGACGAAAATATAGCAGAATTCTGGTAAAATGTAATCATTAATGACTCATATTCGATTGGCAATAGCAGAAAATCTTTAAGGCGATGTAGAATTAAAAAAAAAAGAGTTTGTAAGGAGATAACAGCAGAATTTAGGCGTTTTAAGGGCCCTTATTTTTTCTTAAAAAGCAGGAGTTCATAAGGAGCATACGAACCCATGAAGACTGTACATTTAGACAAAATCAGGTTTTATGTTATTTTTACCGTTGGGGAATGTGGGACAAAGTGAATTGGGGGAATATTTATGCTATTTTTAGCGCCAACAATCTGGTAATATTTTATTCATGAAATACCACATGTAGTACATTCCAGTCAGAAAAGAGCTATTTCTTAAGATCAAAACACATGATAATGCAAGCAATTTTCAAATATTTACACTTATAATGCAATATTTTGTGGTAAGTTCAAAACTATTTTTGTTTTTTTAAAATGATAAGGTTACAGGCTTTTAAAGAAATTTTCAAAATTCCCTGGATTTTTTTTTTTTTTGTTGATTTTTGAATTCTCTGTATTTTCCCTGTTTCTTCAGGTTTTCCTGAGCAACCCTGTATTCACGTTTTTAATAAAAGAAGTATATACTAAAGTATGGAAAGAAGTAACTTGTAGAACAGATAAAACTACAGAAATTTCAAAATTAATTAATAAAGTTTACCTTGATTGAAAGATCTTGGGATAAGAGATTTGCATAATAATTTTCATCATCTAAATTATGATTCACTAGAACAGCCTAAAAATAAAGCATTAAGTGTGATAAATTATTTGTCACAATAAATGAATAACATATTTTTGAATTTTTTAAAGTACAATTCGGAAAAGAACCAATATAGGTTTTGCATCAATATGTAGTGCATTCTCGCTATCAGGAAGTCCAAGGGACGGTAAAAAATTTTTGAGATACCAAGTTTTCGAGATTACACGGTCATAATTATAATAAAATAATATTCTAAAAATCCGTCATAATAGTTAAAAATAAGTGGAAACATGTAATGAAAGTTGGAAAAAATTCTAAATACAATAAAAAAATTTTAGTCTTTGAAATGAGCCTAAAATAATAGAGAAAAAAGAACGCTCTAGTGAAGTAGCAAAATGTACTGAATTACCACAACTAGACTTATCAAAGATTTGGATTACGAAACTTGAAGAAAGGTTTCAAACGAGTTTCGCTCAAAACTCGTAGTACCCCAGAATAAAAGAAGCTGGACAAAGGATTGTACCATTCCATGTGTATCTAAAGGGGTTTTCTGTTCATCTCCTTTTTTTACGGAGATGGAAATACATCAAGAGGTCCAACAAAATGGTGTGGGAAGGGGAGAAAAGTTTTAGGTAGGTTTTTTGGGCTTCTTAGGACTTACATTTTCTGATACCCCCAGGCTCTAGAATGAAAGTGACAGTAAATAAGCTTCCCCGAATTATTCCTTACCCCTGAGAGAAACAATGAATGGTGTGAGAAATTTTTGGAAACATTCTTAGTGTTGCTTCAAAACAATGAACTTTGGTTTTTCTGAAACAATTATATTTGGCATTGAAAACTATTCGACACACAAGGTTTTGATTTAAAACTCTTCGACATAAGAATGAAAAATGACATTAGATAAATACGGAAAATTAAGGAGAAAAATAATTTTTCGTCACATCAAAGTTTTCCAGATATCAAAGTTCAAGGTATTGAGAGTATACTATACTACAGAGGTGTAAAATATATCTGAAAACCTATACTAGGTTTAGGAAAAGTTTTAGTGCAGAAATGAAATTCTACACCTCGTTCTAGTACGATTAGTTCAAACATAGGTTACAGACACACTTTTATAACTTAAACACTTATTAACCATCCATTATCACAGGTCCCATCATCATAAGAAATAAATATAAATAAGAAAACTTAATTAAAAAAAAACCAATATTTTCGCATAGCTAGATTATTGTAGCTAAAAGAGTAAGTTCCATTCCGAGGGTTGAATTGGTTTTCCAAATTGAGTAAGATTGGCTTTCTTTTACGGAAAAGGAATGAAATTGATTTCAAATCAGCACAAGGAAGGTTCAGAACTAAATTTGGCGCTGATTTCAAAGTACTATTTTATCATTACCTATTTGTTTAAAAATAGATACTCTATGGTGCATCAAATATCTTGAAATTGAGAATTTAGAAGATAAAAAATTGAGTTCAAACAGCTTAAGGGATGAATAAATTTGATCTACAAAATCCCCCTGCAAACAATTTTTTCCTATTCTAATTATATACATCCTGCTATTCATTAATATGATGAATACTGCTGCTATTGAATAAGATTATATTAATGCTTTTGTCTCTATTGTAAGGTAAACGCAACATTACTGCATTTCTCACCTCAAGGAAAAATGCATTACATCCAGATCACCATTCAAGTGAGTTTCACAACATATTTATTGAAAAGAAAAGAAGAAGAGAAAAAAAATAAATAATAAGAATATAATTTACTTGTTTGGCTGCTCCTACTGCTAGCACTTCATCTGGGCTTATATGATACAATATATTAGCAGAACTGAACATATTTGATATCATTTGTTGTAACTTTGGTATTTTACAGGAGCCTCCAACAAGAATGACCTATAATATTATTTTAAAATCATTACTGATCAGGTGGCATCTCAATTAAATGAAGAATGAAAATATACTGCTGTGCTAAGCAACAGTCGCATTTGCACTTTTTATCGAAATTAAGTTACAGTTACTAGGTGATTCTTTGCCATGTATTTTACCTAAATACTATGATAGTCATTTGTGAATGGGAAATATTTTTTTAAAAAATTCTGAAAATGTTACACCTGAATAAAATAGATGGAGGCGCAAAACTTTAAATGACAAATTTTCATTTTGAGCTCAGATACAGATATGACTTTTGGGCTTAGAACTGGAGTATAGTTGAATAAAAAAAAAATTCAAAAAACCATTCATGTATACAGTGCATTATGAACTGCAGAGTAAGATAAAATCTTTCCTCCATAATAAAGCAAAACATACAAACACTGATACTTCAGTACTACTTTTTGATTTTTTTTATAAAGAAAAATATGCAAGTTTAATTTAAGATAAAATAAGGAGACTGTAAAACCTCTTTAAACTGCCTACCTCTAGTTCTAATGGAAATAGTCCCTTTAGATTAGAAATGGTTAAGACATACTTCTATCAAATAAGAATAACTTAATGATTATGCATAAAATAAACTTTGTAACATAACGAATTATGTAAAAAATTCTACAGAGTACAAGAATATCTTGGAAAGAAACCATTTTATTTACAACGTGGTTACCCACAACAAATAAAAATAAAAAATGCAATACTGAAGTAACATATTTCAGAAACCAACTGATAAACAATAAAAAGTAAAAGTCTTGATAATGAGTCTTGCAAAGCTAAACAAACTCAATACATACCTTACTTATTTCTGAAGAAGCTACAGAGGCAGATTTTAAAGCTTCTTTAATTGGTTCTAAACACTGTAACAACGTACTATGAATAAGAGAGTCAAATCTTGCCCTAAAATTCAAGCAAAATGTAAATACTTTTAATGAAACATATTTTAAAAAATCTTGAAATGAAATGTACATATTTTGACCAACAATCATCATAAAAGTTGTATTTCATTAGAACCACATAACTAAACATTGATATTCAAAGAAAAACATTTTTCCGATAAATCCACCTTTCCCCCATTCTGGGGGGGGGGATAGATAATTAAATCATTTAAAAAGAAATAAAAAAATATGATTAAAGAGAATCGTGCATTTTATTTCATTCAATACATTTTCACAGGGATACAATTGAGGTAGTGATAAAGAAGTAAAGGGATGTAAGTGCCAAAATTTAAAAATTGAAGTCAACCAGTACAAAAGGAGGGTGAACCTTTCCTCTGTTTTGGGGCAAGAGATAGTACTGGCAGCCCTGGTAGGTGCTGCTATACAGCATGATTGAAAAAAACTTTTCAACGAAAGTATACCAAGGACAGGAACTTTAAACGTGTTTTACTCAAAACTTGAAAATGTCCACATACATCCCTTCACTTCTCACTGCGTCAATAGCACCCTAAAAAACAACAGCTTTTAACTTTCAGAAGAACATCATAACCATGATCAGCAGCATTATGAGAATTTTCAAAATATAATGGAGATCTTATTTCTTATTGCGATAAATTATGTCATAATGTATTACACGTCAAATATAGTTAATGGTACAATGACAAAAAATTTGGTTTATTACACTTCTAACTTTATTCTAACTTTACTCATGGTGCTAAAAAATCCTGGAAAAAAAATTCCCTGATAATTCCCTGATTTAGCTATAAAAAGTTCCTTGATTTTACAATCGTGGCTATCACACATGTCTAAAAGACAGAGTCACCCACATTAATACATCATACCCGCCGTTTTTGCAAGAAACACAAGCAGTAGATTTTAGTGGGAAAAATAGGAAGAAAAACAGTAGGTTTTTATATCAGAATACAAGAGAGAAAACAGAAAATGAACATTCAAAATACTTAAGACTAAGCTTTTAACTTCCTTTTACAAAAAAGGAAGTATTTTATTTGTGAAAAAATTTTCACTAAAAAATCGACCTTAATTTCCATTTTGCTCACCCCCGAATGAATGTTGAGTTCCTTCTTTTCGACCCAACCACACATGGATGTATGCTTAGGAACATACAGACACCCGAAATACCCATTTTGACGATCCCTGAGTTAATTAAAATGAGTTTTCTCGGGACGTCTGTATGTACGTGCATATGTATCTCGCATAACTCAAAAACGGTATGACCTAGAAAGGTGAAATTTGGTACGTAGACTCCTAGTGGGATCTAGTTGTGCACCTTCCCTTTTGGTTGCATTCGGATGTTCTTAAGGGGGTCTTTTACACTTTTTTGCGGAGAAATCATTGTTAATTTCAATGCTAACTCAAGTGGTGTTATAATTTGTCAAACACTTGACGATATATCGTCAAGCATTTGGCCACCAAGTTTAGTCGCAAACTTGGCAAAAAATTTGGTGATTTTTTTTTTTAATTTTTAAGTCCGGTTTTAATTCGGTCAATGTTGGTGATATTTAAAGAGTTAACCACTGAATCACTTTTAAATTGCCAACAATTGGGAAATAAATCTGTGTAAAACATTTTTTTTCTTCAATGCGCAAGAAACTAGGGGTGAAAATATTTAGTGTTTCCTTGCTTATTCCAAGGCACTATTAGTATTAAATTGGCGCAAAAGGAAGTCATGTGATGCACACATCAGCTCGTTTTAATTAAGTTTTGTTTGGTTTAATATTTAACTTGTGACATTTGAAAACTCGCACTCAAAATGATCACAAAATTTCGATTAAACATTAAAACCGAATTACTGTTTTTGTGAAAATAAACAAATTTCATTCACAGCCTTTTAATTAAGCTTATAAGTAGTTGAAAAGGGAAAAAAATACGATTCCCATAACTGACATAAAAATATTAGACCATGAGCTGAATAAAACAATAAACTAAAAAAAATGTTTTGTAAATTCTAAAGACTATTTATATAACCTTGATTTGTTCTAAAAAGTATGAAAGAAAACAAGTAATGATTTCTTGACTAAAACACTCAAAATTTTAGTAATCTTAATATCATTAAATTTAGGTTAATTCTTAAGAAACCAATAAAATTTAAAATAAAATTTTAGAGAAAAAATAGGCGGTACACAACTTGGTGCAAATAGCATTTACTATACTGCCAATATATCTTCTCCCAAATTTTAATTTTAATTTCATTGGCTGCTTTAGAACAAACCTAAATATAACGATATTAATGATAACTGCAATTTTTGAGTGTTTTAATCAAGAAGTCATGTACTTGTTTTATTTCATACTTTTAAAAGCATATCAAGCTTGTACAAAATCTTTAAAGTAAAATTTTAAAAATATATATAATTTTAAACGTTTTTGTTTTGAAATTTGAGGGGAAACTTTTTTAAATTAAAAATATATTTACTTGTTACCTACTCTTATTAAAATGAAGAAAGAAAAAAAAAACGATACTGACTTTCTATTTGATAAACGTATTGTGCACAAAAAAAAAAAAAAACTTATATTTTTTACCATTAGTTTTTTATTTTTTTTTCAATACTGATGGCAAATTTAAAAGCAATTTTGAACAAGTATAGTAAAAAAAGCTTTTAAAAATGCCTACAAATATATGCTATAAGTTTTGTCATAACTTTAAAATGGCACACGTTACAGGAATTTAGCTGATATATTTATGTTTAGCAAGCCCAACTTGACAAAAATCAGCTGTTTTTCTCAATGTTATTAAAAAAAAGTAAAATTTTGTCACACAGTGTTATTTAAAGTATTTTGTTGTTCATTTAACTTAAGGTTGGTAAGGGTAATGGGTCACCCCCCCTCCCCCCCCAAACTGAAATATGGATAAAGTTTACGAACTTTTTTGCACTTTATCATGTAAAATTTCATCACAGTGATTGGATTTGCATATATTTAGGTTTTGAGGAATGTTTTTCTATGACATAGCACTTGGTCAAAAAAAAAACTTTTTTTATGGGAGAGGGGGGGGGGGGAGTTTAAGCAACAGGTTTCAAAGACTGTTTCCAGGTTCCAGCAACAAGAATGTCTGCATAAAATAAAGTGTTTTAGAAGGAGGGGTCCCACTTATCCCGTAAATGTTTGCTTTAAGGCGTAAGTGGGTCCCCTCACTATGGGGTAAGTTACTCCCCCTATAATAATGGGGATTTAAAAATCAAAAGCAACTCTGATTAAATACTTATATTAGTGAAATACAATACAATTATGACCTAGTAGAAATTGATAGTTCAGCTACAAAAACTGATAAAGCTGGTGATTATGTATATGTTAAACTTACATCAAAGTAAACCATAAAGTATTATGTAGGTCTAATGCTGGAAGTTGATGATACAAACTAAAAAAAAAAAAAGACACTGTTGCAAGAACGAATAGAAATGGTGAGTTTTTATTGGCCTGGTGCAGAAGATGTTGGAATTATTATTGGGGATGAAGTCCAGTATGATGATAGCTTTTATTTAGCATACTTTAAACAGACGCAGCCATTTAGTGTTTACAATTTCTTTTTCAGTTTATAGTTTTGGATAATTTACCGAAATCGACTTTAATCAACTGTATTATGTTTATTGAACACACTTTTATAAGTTATAAGTAAAATATGTACCTATAGGCTTTCCACAAATTTCACTGATGTTATTCTTTTGGTTAAAAATTTTCTGTCATACTGATTTAAAAGATAGTAAATATCTCGTAAATAGATGTGCTTGCAAAAAAATCGATTCAAACTAAAAATTTACATACTTTATCAAGTCAAACCTCCTTACCTCTTTTTTTAGATATGCTTGATTTAAATTTAAATAAAAGGGGGATGACCCAATTGCTCCTTATTATGAGGAAGTGGCACACCTATCTGATTTTTTTTAAATACAATTGTTAAGAATACAGTGAAGCACCGTTTATACGTTTTTGAAGGGACTGTATGAAAAAACGTATAATATGTATACATTAATACGCATTAGATTCTGTAAGGACCAATTTATAAAACGTATAATTGATAAAAACATATAAAAGTGAAAGGTATAAACATTGTTTCACTGTATTTAAAGCATCAGTTTAGAAAATAATGATGAACCTTATTTAATTAATAATGTCCATGATAAAATAATAAGATAATAAGTTTAAATTTTTTTGTTTCAAAACTTTTGTATAAGGTTTCAAAAAGGAATTATTCTCAAAAGGGGTCCCACTTACCCCAACCAACTAGTGATGTTCCCATCAATTTTTCTAAGAGTGTACTCCCAGTAATTCATTACGCACAATGTGTATATGAGATCATATACATAATGTGTCATAATATGAAAATTTTTGAAGCTTGAGGGTATAGGCTATGTGTCTAAAAAATGTTTGAGAGTATACAGCGTATATGGAGTATAATACCCTATGGGAACACCACTGCAACCAACCCTATTTCAAAAAACTTTTAACAATAACATTACTTCCCTTGTATAGTGTATTACGTATTAATTTAGTATTATTAGTACGTTTTAAGACAAATGTTGTCAATTTAGAAAGGCAAGGAATATTTCCTTGTTTAATCAAATAACACGTTTAATTAAATAATATTTCTTGGAACCAACAATATTCGATCAAGCAAGGCCGATATTATTATTTTATGGTTAGCATGCATTCAAGGAAAAAGCATTAGAGAGAAGAAAAATTCTTACTTGCTAATGTTAACATTTAAGTCTATTCCATCATAAACTGATTCAGCCTGACACCTTTCATTTATGGAACTATGGACTACATGTTTATAATGTTCTGCTGCAGAATGCAATTTCATTACTGCTCTTTTGCTCTCTTTAATATCAACTTTGTATTGTCTGAAAAAGAACAAGCCATTAGCAAAACAGAGAGAGATATAATCAAAAAGCTAATAAAATGTTCAAATAAAATTATACTTTGAATGTGTTTGAAAATTAGAAGTGTATGAAATCATAGCTGATGTAAGGATTTTAATTCTGAATGAACATATAGCTTGATTGACAACTCCCTGAAATTAAACATACAAAAAAATTGAACTAAAATGAATAAAAATTAAGGAAAAAATGTGACAAAATGCCACAGCAACAGATAATAAGTATTGTTCATGAAGTTATTTTTCAGTTATCTGTTGAGCACTCCCCACACCCCCTTAGGAATCAGGTTTCTATGGTTTTCCAAAAGTTGTCCACAATATTTTTCAGACTTTACAGGTCATTTGGCAGAAAATGTGAACGGAATTGAAGTACTTAATTTTGGAAAGCAAAAAAAAAAAAAAACATTCAATCAATTTTCCCTGAATTTGTTTTTTTTTTTTCGAAAATTCCTGATTAATAAAGTTCCCTGACTTTTCTCTGATTTCCCTGATCTGTTGCCACCTTGTCACAAGAATTGGTTATTTTTGTCGCAAAACTTTGATTGTTGCACTGAACGGAACAAGACTATTTGGCGCGACCCATTTCAATACGACCTGTTCAAAAATCGAAATTGTCTGCATACAAATATGCCAAACATTGCTTCAAAATTCAAGGTATCTTTTGTTTTTTAAGTTTTGTAAAAAGTTTTATGAAGTAATATTTTTAAAGATGTATTTTGTTTTCTTTTTTTTATTATTAGTTGATAAAATATAAGTTTAAAAACATCTTCATAATTTAGGAAACAGCATTGACAATTTTCTATGAAATTTAAAATATAAAACTCATTAAATTTAAACTGAATTTTTTTTTCATTGCTGATCATTAATTTGTGCCCTTACTTAAATATCTTTTCTGTAAAAAATTAAAATCTGTCAACTAATAATAAGATGAATTTTTATATTTGTCATTGGAAAAAAATAACGTGTCGAGAAAATCCCCCGTAACCCTGCTCTCTATAAAGTTTTAAGTTGTATAGCGTGCTTTGAACACAGGATAGACAAGAAAAAATTTATAAGACTACAAGATACAAATAATATTTATTATGTAAAGATTATTATTATATATTGCTTTTCGGTTTCATAAATACTAATATAATGAATAAAACATTTTAAACTTTTTTTTAGTTAAAATAAAATATTTTGTGTCGTTTTAGTTCCTGTAACTGTTCTATAGAACTAAACTGTCGATTAACTATTTGGTAACAAAAAAAAAGCAATAATAAATAATAATAATAATAATAATAAAACTTTAAAAAAAAGTAATTTGGAATAAATTTATAAATCGATTACAGAAAAATAATAGTGTTTAGAACTAACTTTCAAAAATAAATGATTTTTTAGTCAATAAAAAAATCAAACATTGCCCTAATTTTACCTTGATGTCCATACATGGGTTTGCAATAGTTAAGTCGAGCTTTTTGGTTAGTTTGAGAAGTGTTTTCACGTGAAGAAGACTTATGAAATTATTTTCAGTATCTGCTACAACAAAGAAGCAATCACCACAGAAATACAAAACGGCTTAGCATTGATTAAAAAAAAAAATGACAAAGTGGTAGGACTGGTACTGGCATTATTTGCTAATTTTTCAAGATATTTTCCCTTATGTTATTGCAGTAAAACATATATGGATCACGTATGCCCCCTCTTTCCCCCTACTGTAAATTTTAAAATAAATTTTAACTAGCTTCTAGAGCGCCAAATTCATACTTCTTCCAGAAATCGTTTTTCTTTTCTTTGAACTAAAATTTCTGAAATTCACAAAGTTCAAAATGCAAAAATCTGGCACCGAAACGGCCAGCGCCAAAATGGTTAGCGCCTTATCGGTCAGCACCGAAACAGCCGCGCCGAATCGTAACAAACCATGCACTGAATGGGCTCTTTGTAACTCATGCTTGCAAAGTTTTTACCAATTTTGTGAATCATTTATGCAGAAATATTTATCATCTACATTCAGCACAATGCTACGTACAGTAAACTTCTGACTATCTGCAGAATTGGGTGGCACAAGTGCTGCGAACAATAAAAACTGCGGATAAATCGCAAAAAACACTAAAATGAGGGATAATTAAGGTAAAAATTGTCCCTTCCTCAAAAACTTAGCTGTATTGATGCATAACACTTTCTGTAAACAATAAAATTATATACAGTACAAAAACTGTTTTGTATTTTTTCATAACAGAAATTAACATCAATAAAGAACAAGTGTGATGGAGAAAGCACAAAAAATAAGTCATACCAAAGCAACCAAGTTTAAATTTACCACTTTTTGACAAAACACAGCAATAGGTATTTGCTTTTCGCTGCAAAAATACATGTTCCTGATAGTTCAATGACTTGCAGATAATCAGGATTTATCTGTATTTATCATTTACATATCGTGTGCTTGAAAAATAAAAATAAATTTCACAAAATTGAAAATAAGCATTTTCAGTTACTTGAAAATTTTAGTATATGTTCCACTCATTGCAAGGCTTTTAGCACTAACTTGCTTAAGAACATAAGGACTTCAGGGAGGAAAACTAAAAAATAAGTGACATTAAAGGAACCTGCCACTTTGCCTCTAAATATTAAACTTAAGTAACGGAAAAGAATTTCTTTACACTCTTGCTATGTTTCTAGATAACTGAATCACATCAAATTTTAAAAATTAACAGTTCATGCAAGTTGATTTACAAGTACACTTCTAAGAGGAAATATGCTTTCAAAGAAAAACTTGAAATAGTGCTTAATAATTATAGAGCATAAAATTTAATATCACTATTGGCATTATTATGTACCAGGGTTGGGTTTTGGACTGTCCAAAACTGGTTTAGGATAGGATAGGACAGGTGGTTTTTACCGTCCAAAACTGTCCAAAAGTGTCTGAAACTGTCTTAAACTGTCTAAAACTAAGCTGATGCTAAAGGGGTGTAATCTAATTAATTTGTATTTACTGCAATATTTGTAAAGCATAAATATAAATATTAATGAGGTCAAAATAATGAGTATTTGATAGTACTTTTCTTTTAAATGTTCATTTTAAAAATATTTTACTTAAAAAAATTGTCAATAACTATTACATAAAAAATGTAACAGTTGGTAGAGTTCTGAAAGGGAATTCACAACACTACCAAGACAACTAATTTTAGTTCCATTTGCAACTCAAAGGAATGTTATTAAATGTGCAATATTAAGATGCCAAAAAAAAGCGCTATTTATTGCATTTAAGTCGATTATTGCAGTATACTTTGAACACTTTCTTTTGCCCACATACATAAATGTCGAAAAATTTGGTAAATGGAAAAAAAACTCCTGCACACAAATTGAAATGCTTAATGTAGAATTTAATTTCTACTCAACTAGATTATTAAAATCAGTTGCATAATTAAGTTACCATAATTGAATGTTCACCTTGAATAAACATATTAAATAGTCAAAAAAATAATTTTGACATTCTGTTTTTGATATTTTCTCATAAAATATAGTTTCTAAAAATTCGGACACTTTCAGACACAGAGGTTTTGAACAGGATGATAAAAACCTTGCCAACATTGCTTTCATTTGCGCACATGCATAAACAGAGAGATTTGGTTACTATTATCAAAAATTAAACTATTAAATGAACTCATTCATACAAATTGAAATGTTAATCAAGAATTCAATTTCTATGTAACTGGATTAAAATCAGCTGCATAAATAAGTTGAATGTTCTCATTGAATAAATATTCAATATAAAACATTACTTTGATACATTTTATTCTGTTTTTAATGTTTTCTCGCACAATACAATTTTTCTAAAAACATAGTTTTGGACACTTTCGGGCAGTTTTGGACAGGACGGTATAAACCAGGGTTTTTACCGTTGAGTCCAAAACCTTGCCAACCCTTTATGTACACTGATTAATCTCCAGCTACGCTGCTGTGCAAAAAACAGAAGTATCTGCATGTTTCTTTTTTTAACTATCAGAATTGAGTTACTATTACCAGGTGGTTCTTTACAACATATTTTACCCATATACAACATCTTTGGGTCATTTCTGAAGAGGAAAACTTAAAAACTAAAAATTTAAAAAAAAATCTGAAAATATAGAGTTTGAATTAGAGTTTCCACTCTTACAACAGATTAAAAAATAGGGCCTTTATATGGAATTTTTACAGCACATTTTTAAACTACTAAGGGCAACTTCACGCCAATATCCCAAACCAATGCCCGCTGATGTCTTAGATTAAAAAAATACATATAAATAAATCTATCATTCATGACTGATAAGTAATTTTGAAATGCGTTAAAAAGTCCTTTTTTCTACTTGACAGCAGAGCTTCAAAATGTTATAACTAAAGTTCTATAGGAGCTATCGAGTTGTATGATAGATTATTTTAAAGACAATTTACATTTGCAATAATTTAATACATTTATGTTACTTGAATATATATATCTATATTTTTTTCATAAAATGTTAAGTTCAAAAATTTTAAAGATAGTGTCTTATAAAAATTTTGGACACAGGATTTTCATTGTACTTTAATGAATACAGAGAATTTCAGAGTTAAAAATCAAACTGTATTTTTAAAAATTTAGCAAAATTTTGCAAAAATTACATAACAATTTTCCACATTTTTTACTGTAACAGCTGAGTCACTCATTGTCCCACTCTGACATTGAAAAACTCCCGCACTGAAACATGTTGGATGTTTTCATCAAAATATATTTAAGATAATATTTTTTTAAAAATTTTAAAGGACATTATTTTAAATTTTGCAAAAAAGTGTTTCTTGAAAATTCTTAAACTATACTCTAAACTCCTGATTATCCGCGGGGTGGATTACCCACCAGCTTTCACACATTCAAAAACCTGATTTTTTGGCAATGATTAAATAAATGTAGATAAATGCACACATTTCAACTAACAGTCATGTAGACATCCCTATTTTTTTCTTTCCCTTCCGATGGCATCAAAACTTTTATGGATCCTGAAACTGGACTACTTGAAACCTGATTTTTTTAACCTACACTACTTACTGCTTTAAATCTACACTATATTTATTGCTTTTTAGATCTATACAACTCATGCGTGTAATCGAGGGACTGCATTAATCTTGTTCAAAAAACTTTCTCCTACGCATTTTTGGTGTAACCTAGCTTGAAATATTTCAATTAATCTGTTTGCACCATTTGCTCGCATATGTGTAAAATCCATTTGCTATAATGAACAATCCTCTTTCAGCTTTACATGCACTGTTTATACAATGTTATTTTTGTTAGATGCAAATATTATTGTTTTATCTAAAGCTATTGCCAGAGACTAATATCGTCTTCTACTTACTTTGTGGATTATCCCAGAATTTGGTTATCCACGCCTACCGTCCCACCCTATTCTGTGCATAATTGAGAGTTAACTGTATATAAAATTAAAGTGCATGTAAGCACCTTTAAAATGACCTTAATAAATTTATTATACAACTCTGTTGCTCCCATAGAACTTGAATTACTTTAAAACACTGCTGGTTCAATCCATGTAAAATCATACAGGTTATGTTGCTTATTATTTTTGATTAAAAAAAATTTTTTGCCTGTTAATTAACTATTATATTGAGAGTCTGAAACAATGGTTTAAAAATTTTTAAACCATCAGAATTTCTTTTTTTTTTTTTTTGGCAACCACTTTTCAGTAGCTGCGGAGTTGACTTTTCATGAAAATTAAAAAACTCTTAGAACTTTTTTATTTATGAACGTATCAAAATAATTTTAAAACCATTAGTTTGAACAGAAAGTGACCTAAATTTCTATAATAGTTATTTTTCTGCTAAATTTTTAAAAAAAATTGGGTAACATTGACTTAAAAATAAGATTTTCCGTGTGAAATTTCATTTTTAGCATACAAATATTAGTAGAATGAAGTAAGACTCACTCTTACTTTTTTCCCCCCTTGAATCTTATAGAACTATTCTCAGAAACAGTATGAAACGTCTGAAGAAAGTCCATTTTTTTATATAGTTAGTCAAGCTTGCCATTGTAGAGAAAAAATGCTAAATTCAAGATTCAATATCCAAAAAGGGACTGAACGAAAATCTATGAAAATATAACTGCATAACCTTCGAATTGCAGTAAATATGTGGCAAAAATTTAGTATTTGATCACATAATAGTTTTAAAAATATGGAGCCTCGAAGTTCTTAAAAATCATTTATTTTCATGCCAAGAAATCATCATGATGGAAAATTTATTCTACTCATTATATCAGTTGCTGTTTTGTAGTATAAACTCTTCTTTTACACTTAATGTATGATTTAAACTCACTAATTTACAAATTTTACTCTGCGTTAATATCAATAAAATTTTGCTTTTAAATTTTTCATAGCCTTATTGTGGCCATTCTTTTTCAACAATCTCTAATTTCTGCATGATTAATTATACGAAACATTTGCGAGTCTAGCATTTCCCACACTGTCACCAATACTGTCAGTGTTTATAATAGTATTAAGTTCATTGTCATCATCACTATTATTTTTTATATATGTTTTTTTCTTCAGTTTTTTGAACAAATAATTTTGTGACACTTTTGGAACAGAGTGATTTACCTGGAGTTAAATCAACAGGCAGATTTGTAGGCTTAGACAAGTGTTGCAAAACTACTATCTATTTCATTTGATATTCTAAGTTTAAGCAACTTCTGATCGTCTTCTGAAAATTCAGTAACTTTTTTAGTCACTCTTTGTAATCTTTTATGTGACATTGCTCACCATTGAGAACAATTACATAACAATTCATATTGGACAATCACAATGTAAGACATAACTAAACTGAAATTAATACATAAATTTATCTTTTACAACAATTTCTAACGAGTTTTCTTAGTAAAAAGCTAGTAATATATGCATTATTTAAAGCTGCAGTTTATAACATGATGTAAGCATTTACCGGCTAATTAAAAATAAATAAAACCAGGTTATGATAAATATATGATCTGAGTGTGGATACCAAAATTGAAATTTCTGGATTCCTAAGAAAAAGGGGGTTGACAGACGTATTGCTAGTTTGGTGTTTGGACCACCTTCTTTGTAAGAGTTTGATTCTGAACTGAACTCAACGAAGGTGAGGATTACAAAGTGGATATCTTTACAACTTTGCATCTCTCTAAAGCATCATGGAATGAAGGCTCAGAAAGGACCATCGAGGATTGCTTCATCATACTGATTTTAGAAAAGGAAATGGAATCTACAGCTGAGGTAATTGGTCAGGCAATCCAATACGAAAATTTGATGAAGATGAAATGCTGTAAAACATTTCTAAGAAAATGAAATTGGAAGAAGTGTTAAACTTTGACGATTGTGCTAAACGTATTATGATTTAGAATATGTTGAACATCTGATAGAAGATGATATATCTCGATATTGTGCACAAAAACAATTTGATGTATCATGATCAGATGAAGAAGAAATTGAAATTAAAGTTCCTAGTATGAAAAATGTGAATGCTGGGGACAACTTTTAAAAGTTTCTTTGGAAGGCTCGAAAAAAACTATTTATAACCTATAACTGAAACGGAAAATTATGTTTTTCAAAAATCACGTGTGCTGAAAAAGCAAACAACTGTTTCTGATTTCATCATCAGAAAATAAATGATTTAAGTATTTTCCTATGTTTTCTACTTTAAAATCTGTTCAATATTTTATCATAATATTTTGC
>NC_072732.1:31476385-31554913 GCF_026930045.1 Uloborus diversus
AACTTAATCGGATTTCGCGGAAAAATGCTTCTCGCGTTGGAAATTTCAATCCTTTTGCATCTTGTAAATATTTTGATGTTTTCCACAATTGGAAGTTATTTTGACATATGCTACCTTAGTTTAGCTTATTTTTCGTTTAATTTCAATAATTAACGAAGGAAATATTTTGAAAACAATAACAACATTGAGCTTATTCGGACTTCGCGGAAAATAATTTCAATCCTTTTGCATCTTGTAAACATTTAGATGTTTTTGACAATTGGAAGTTATTTTGACATATACTACTTTAGATTAGCTTATTTTTCATTTAATTTCATAATTAACGTAGGAATTATTTTGGAAACCATGGTAACATTGAACTTGCTCGGACTTCGCGGAAAATTGCTTTTAATGTTTGAAATTTCAATCTTTTTGAATCATGTAAATATTAAAATATTTTGCCCAATCGAATGTTATTTTCCCATATTCCAACTTAGATTAGCATGTTTTAGGTTTAATTTAGTAGAAAATAAATAAATTTATTTTATGGGAAGCATGCCAACATTGAACTTGGTTCGTGAAAATTTGCTTCTCTGAGCTTTCAATCGTTTTGCATCTTATAAATATTTTTATATTTATGGCAATTAGAAGTTATTTTGACATGCTACGTCAGATTAACTCGATTAAATTTTTACTTAAATAACTAAAAAATTAATATTTTTTGTGTTGTTTAATTCAAGCTTATTTAGTTTTCCAAATATAATTTTGATTATCATTAGCTTATTTTCGGTTATTACTGTTTTTTGTGTGGGAGGGGGAGGGGTATTAAATTTAAACAATTGAGCACATAACATTTTAAAGTAGCGTCTGTATATGAAACAAAGTTGAATTATGTAATTATATGAAGTTGAATTTGTACATCATTTCATTGTCATGATGCCTGCTGCTGTTGTTGTCGTGTGCCAAGTAGGCTGGCAATTTGAGGTGCACTGCTTCACTTTTCCAACTGTAGAGTAATTTGGTGTGAAGTCCGACTTCTACAGTACACACATGCCATAGGGACCCGTTTATAGGAGACAAGGACAGGAGAGAGAAAAGTACGTCCATGCCCGAGCCGGGATTCGAACCCGGACCTTCCTATCGCAGTCAGACTTCTCTGACCACTAGACAAGGCAGGCGCTATGATGCCTGCTAAAGGGGGGAATTTGTTCTCCCCCCCCCCCATAAAAGTTCAAAGCACTCATGGCCCTGCAATCATGGATTATTTTTTTTAATGTAAGCTTTATGATTCTTGAAAATATACTTTGAATATGAAAATTGCAAAACTATGCCTCATGTGATCTGCTTCTCTTTGTGATTGAGAATTTCAGACATTTTTAGGGAAACTTTCAGTACAGTAGATCTGTTTGGTGTGTGATGGATTCATATCGGTGGAGAAGGGATATAAATGCTATTAAAGAAGCATTACAATACAGAAAAACAAAAAAATAATTTTAAACTATAGAAAAATGAAGCACAGCTTCATCTATCCTTCAGTGAGACTACCAGCATCCCTGGTTCAATTCAAAATGTATCATTACGCCCATTTAGTTCTATGGAGGCTGCCTTAAGTGCTGCACTAAGTGCCTCCCCCCCCTCCCATCCAAATGTTTGTGTAAATAATATTATTCAATGGATAAAAAGATCAGTTGTGCAGAAGGTGATAAAGAAATTGTATCATTAAAAATCAGTATTATGGTTAATTAACAAATTATTTTCAGGGATTTAGCAGCAGGCAGCTAATTTGCCTTTTGATGCTTCCTTGTGTTTAAATGAATGGTCCTCTCAAGATCCTCTTTTTAATCCTAACTGGTCCTCTTTAGTCCTCTTTTTGATTGAAATTGGTCCTCTTTTACCCTTTTCTAAAACTAAAATGTGTTGGGAGCCCTGCATTAGTTTCTAGAAAAGTGAAATTTTATCTGCACAATTGCATTCGATCCTCATTGATTTGGAGGCTTTGGTATGAACTTAAAGAAACGGTTTTGATTACTAAAATGCAGTTTCCTAACGACTTCTCATTTATTTATTTTGAAGTAATTTAAAAACCTATTTTAACTTAAATTTTCCAAAATGCATGTTTTTGTAAATCTAGTTCAAGGTTCTATTTATTAATTTTTTTTTATGAAAGTAGTAAAAACTAACCCCCCCACCCTCACTTTTTGTACTTTAAAACTTTGGGACAGTGGTGGCCACCAAGTTTTTTAGGTCTGGATTATTTTTCTTTAATGACCAAATATTTCTAAATCAAATATATATTTTACTGGGTGTCCTTCAAAGTCATGGGAAATCGTGGATTTCAACTATGATCGAATTTGGTACTGAAAAGTCAGGATTTTCAGGGGGGGGAAATGGTCAAAAAGTATTATATCAGATTTTTCTGAAGAAAAAAACACAGTATACATTTAAATTTTTAATTTGCATGCATTTAAATTTTTACCTGAACACTTTTTTCTAGAAAAGAAAAGGAAATTCACAATAATTTCTTTTTCACAAAAATAAAGAAAATTCACAAAAAATATTTTGTTTTTTCGCATAACGGGGACTTAAAAAATGAAACCTGGATTGACCCCTGATATTACTGTGACATGTGACTTTGATTTCAGCATAGCACATGTTTCAACAACTTATAAAACTTTAAGTTTGGCTTTTACTGCATTGTCAAGTGATAACATAAATTAGAACAGAACTTCACGAATTTCATTCTACTGCACAGCTTGCCCATCGCAGTATCGGATCATGCAAAATCTTTCATTAAAAATTAGATTAGTGACACAACTATTTTAAGAAAGATTTGTGTTCATCTACAAAAAGTTTCGTCTATTTTTTTTTTTTTTTAACTAAGTATGCCTTAATATGTTTAGTACAAATTACAGTTTTACGCTCTTTTACTGTTTGTAAAATTGATTTTGTGTGTATTTTTAGACTTATTTATGCGTATGTATTGCACTTATGTCAGGTAGTGTAATTACATGTTTTTAATCGAATAGTAGTACTGCATTTTGAAAAAAATGTCATACTGGCGAGCTTTGTTATCGAAATTCCTGTATATCCTTTTTTTTTCAAAATATTCCTTTATTATTCGAAAAATTCCTATATTGTTTGCAGAAAATTCCTATATTTTCCATCGAATTCCTATATTTTTTTCAGAAAATTCCTATATTTTCCTATATTTTTGTTGGCAAATGTCACTTTTATCCCTGCGATATGCAAGTTTTTGATCATCCCGTACTCTTGCCTTTACAAAGGCAGCCAGTGTCTTGAAACTGATGATACCATCTACGAATGTTGTTATCACCTGGTGGATCACAACCGAACTTAATCCGGAATGCACGTTGCGCAGTAACAATAGATTCTGCTTTGCAAACTGTAAAACACAAAACGCTTTCTGTTCTTTAGTCGCCATCTTTGCTACAAGCGCTTTCTAGCGGATTGCAGCAGAAACATTCCACGTGCATGCGCACTGATGCCAACATACAAAACTGCTTGAGTTTCTCTTTCATTTGATATATCACTTGTGGCTGTAAGTTTGGTGTAATAAATATAACATGTTAAAACCCCGCTATTCATTTGAAACACCCTGTACTTATAGAACATTATTGCAGTTTTTAGGTAAAAATCATAATCAATGGCACAGAGCTACTCTACTGTTAGAGCAAATCTGCTTCGATAAGGGCATTGGTGTTCAAGTGAAATCGAGGATTCCTTCGGATCTAGGAGATCCAGATTCGTCTCAAAATTTGCAACTTGATGCCTTGGATTACATTGCTGAGATGTACTCTAGTTTGAAAGAAGAGGACCTGTGGGGAGGATTGTGGCAAAAACGTTCAAAATTTCCTGAAACTGGTGTGGCTGTGGCTCTAGAACAACAAGGCCTCTTCATGCAAGCTCTTAGCGCATATGAGCGAGTTATCGGAAAGAGTCTTCAAGAGTATGGTGGTAGCACACCAATTTCATTGACTAGTGAACAAAACTTATGGTACAAACACTGGATTAGGTAATGTATGTTTTATCTCATGTTACCCAGTACTTTAGTTGGAGAAATGTAGGGGAACACTATCCCTCAAAATATTCGACTTATTGTAAAAATAATGCACAAATATAAAGGGTTTTTTTTAAATAAAAAAAAGTCTACTTTTTGAATTAAAGCAGGCTTGAGTTATATACTCTTTTTTTTTTTTTTTTTGACCTAAGAAAATTAGTCAACATTATATCTACCTAATAAAAAAAGTGCATTCCCTCACCTTCCCGATGCTCCTCCCCTCCAGAAAAAAAAATCAGAACCGCAGCACTGGTGGTTATATTTCATAAATGCATTTAAGTGACGAGCTTTCCTTTATATCTGTTTTATGTCACAGTGTTGAGGTGGGAACAAAGTGAGAAATAGTAAGTGCTGAAAAAAGCAGGAAAGTTGCTTTAAAGGTGTGCATTACTTAAAGACTGATTCAAATGATGGGTAATATTAAGGTCATGGTAGCTTTTGTCATGTAATATTTTGAATGGAGTAAAAATTATTTTTTAAAGAAGATCATTGTTTTAGATTCATATTTTTGTGATGTGGAACTATGTTAATTTAAATCCTCTGTCTTGCCTTTTATATTACAGAAAAAATGAACTGTATTATTGATATAGAGTCAATACCAATTTTAATATTTTTGAACTAAGTGATTTAAATCAAAAGCCAGCTAGCTTTTTTTTTGGCTTAGCTAAAATGCAGCAGCTTTGATTTAATAAAAACAAAGAATGTGTTGTGTAACTATAAAAGTGTTTTGAGTAAGCGCATGAATTTTCTTTCTTCGAATGTAAGGCACATTTTTTTGTGTATTTATTTCACTTGAATACTATTTCTCTTTAATTCTCTGAATTAATCTAGTTTTATGAGTAATTTTTGATAGCAATAGCTACAATTTTTCTATTTTTATAAATTTGATTTTTTTAAGGAAATCTGCACTTTTGTAAAAGGCTTTTTTTATGATAAAAGTTGAATGTTTTTTGTTTACAGGTTGTTCAAACTTTTTCACTTCTAAACCACCTAAAACTTTCTCATCTTTTGTCCAGAATTACTTACAAATAATAATCATCTTTATTCAGGTTTTCCATGTATTTTTTTTTTTTTTTTTTGCTGTTTAAATGCATCTATAAATAAGGAAATGCTTTACTTTTGTTTAGATGTTTGCGAGAATTGAACATGTGGGAGAATCTCTTGCAAATAGGCATGTCTCCGAATCAACAAATTGTGGACCCATATTTAGCTTTAGAGTTCGCATGGCGTCAACCAAATTGGCCAGTTATGAAAGAAGCTCTAGAATTTGTAAGTAGTTTTTTTTTTAAGTTAAAAGTAAAGCTAACGTAAAGTGTGAATATCAATTTGTTTTTATTTTACTTTTAGTTAAAAAAAAGTAATTTTATTTATTATCTCTTATGTCTTGGTTTTAGATAGCTAGTATTTTTGATACATTAATTATCCTTTTTGTACTGTAGAGAAATGATGCAGTGCAACTGTAATATGTTCCTATGCTTCATTAATGCAACCAGAACTTCTTCCTGGAGAGGAAAAAGAGTCTTGCAATTATTTGTTCTGTACATATATTAACATGCTAGAATTGACAGCATGGATTAAAATGAAGGGTTTTGCAGGGTTTTCCCCCTTCTCTGCATGCATGCAATGTGTGCATGCTAGTTTTGTTTTAATCCTACCCAAGGCATCAGATATTTCAGTCAGACCTCAATATAAGGTAATGGTCACCCTATATTGAGTTCTGACTGTATGCGTTCACTTTTCTTATGTCCTGGTTCATCAAAAAGGAACTCTTTGCTGTGAATTATTGGATATATGATCATTTAAAAAATGAAATGTGAATTAAAAAAATGTGTTTGAAAAATGAATTATTGGATGTGTTATCTTGAATACTATAATCACTTATAAGGTTGCTTTTGTCAGACTTTCTTTGAGTGATTTCAATGTCAGATTCAATTCCAGGAATTTTCTTTGGTGCAGTATCTTTTATCAGTGAAAAGTTATTTTTTAAAAGCATAGTATAAAGTCCTGGGAATGTAGTATAAGGTGGATGTAGTGACAGTGATGCTGAAGTGCAAACAAAGAAACTCACTCAGAGCGTAAATGTCATAAGATATTTTTTAAATGATATGAGAGAAAGTTTTTTACAGAAAATATAAAACTTTGAAAATATTACACAAAAATTGGAAAGAGATAGTTGCGATAGTGGACTGTATTTTTATGTGGTAAGGTGCTGGTAGATGAAGGGGGAGGAATGTTCATATTTATGCGATATGATGTACATAAAAAGACAACTGACTACACATCATGTTTGTTCCACCATTTATTGGGATCTTAAAACAAAAAACACAGAATGAAAAATGCATGATTTAAAAAATAGACTGCAGATAAAAATCGTCTGCACGTTATTATTCATTGCAGTGCAAGGCTAAACTTAAGCAGCAGAACTTTATCATTAAATACACAACAATTGCGGCAGTCTTGTATTCTGGATGATTTTGCGTAAGACAAAATGTACATCCATCCTTTGGTTGAGCATTCTTGTATTCAATTTTATTCCGAATTAAAAACATTAATATTTTCAATTGATTTCATTAGTTTTAATTTGTTTAACTTAATTTAAGTTTATAATAAACTGATAGTTTTGAATGTGTTAAATTTTACCCATAATTCTACTATTTATATACATACTTATCATGTTATGAAGTCAGTTTTGGTAAATTCTGAGATGTAACCTTATATCAAGGTTCGACTGTGGTCAAAAAAAAAATTTTTTTTTTGGAATATGTTAAAGTACTATAGTCAAAACTCTAAAATATTAACTCTTAAGTTTAAAATGTTTTTTAAGCAGAATATTGTAGAGTTTATACATATCGTCCCCTCAGAGCAACAGTGAGACATCAAATCCCAGAAATAACAGTAAGATATTTTACTGTTGCTTTGAGATGACAATATGCTCTCTTTTCTTCAAGCGAGATTGCATACATATGTTGTACCAGTGTGTGGATGATTGAGTGTTATATGTTTTCATAGTTAATTTTGTGCTTTTTTTCCCACTTTATATTCAATAACAAGAAATGTTTTCTTATAGGTTGAACAAAATTGCCCACGCGAATTGACGTGGAAAGTTCAGCTGTATAAGGGATATTTAGTCATATGCAATCCTGAAGACCGAGCCTTTAACATGATTGAAAGGATTGTTGAATTATGCACTAATATATGCATCCGTGAATGGCGAAGATTACCTCACATTGTATCTCATGTTCACTTACCAATCTTGCAGGCAAGTGCAAATTTAGTTTTTATGTTGACTAATTTACAAGAGTTGAAAAAATCATTTGTTTTGACCCAATAAAACTTCCTTAAAATGAATTTTTCTGCATGATAAAATTGTTAAGTGATTTCCCGATGATTGGTCATTTAAATGCTGGATGTAATTTTAAAAAAATATGTTGGTTCTTAAATAGTAATAATCAAATTGCATATTTCATTAAATCTTTCTTTTTTTTTCTAAATTTTTTTTTCTCCTTAAAATTTGAGGGGAACAGGGGTTATGTGGTGAACAATTTTTTCAAAAAGTATCAGTTTCTCTAAACATTTGAGGTATCTATTTTTGTAATCTTTCTTTGTTTTTTTAAAACCTTTGAATTAAAAAACTATTTCTTTGTTTTAATTTTTTTAATAGCTTCAATTATTTGCATATGCTCCTGTAATTAGAGGAAGTAGAATTTTGGAAATGTGAATATTCCAGGAGCACACATAAACAAATATACAAGAAAAAAAATCATACCCAAGGACTCAAAAAGATTTGCCCCCCCCCCCCCTACACACACACACATTCCCCCATTGAAATTTTTCCATTTTTTTTCCACCTTAGAATAACACTAAAATTAACCATAACCCCCTTTCAGAATATTTTTGCGATTATGGTATTAATGTATTGAGGAGTGCATGTAAACTCTTCACATCTGACCAAGGGCGCTCATAGGGGGCAAGGGGGGCTCGAGCCCCCCCCCCCCTTTAGAAACTAGAGCTTTCTCGCTATTAGTACTTTTTTCTTTGCAAAAATGTCAAAATATTTCTTCTCAAGTCATTAATAAATAAGTTAAATTTTAATGACTCTAATCTGTCCTGAGATCGGTTTCCATGGGGAAAATATCCTGCTAAAACATGGTTAAAATATCTGACCCCCCCCCCCCCTTGCAATTTTGTATATGGGCGCCCATGCATCTGACCCTCTGTTCGCAATTCTCCTATTATCTTTCTTAGGCTTAACTTTTATAAAAAAGAGTTCTTGAGTCTTTTTGAATGGGGCTTTTAAACATAAAAATATCCATTACATTTCTAATTAGTTTTAGCCATTAGTTACAGTAAAAGTGCATCTTGCCTTCATATAACCATATTCTGATGGTCATGTGTAAACATGTAACTTATAATATTAAAATTTGAAGTAGATTTGTGAAAAAGTTAGAGAATACCTGAAAGTGTCATGTTTATCTTCCTAGATTAAGGAACCCTATTTATTGATTCACTGTGCTAGGATTTTAAATTAGTATTTTTCTTTCAGGCAGCTCAGCAAATCATGGAACTTCAAGATGCAGTTCAGATACATCAGGGTCTAATGCCTGCAAATATTGGAAGAGTACCTAGTCTTCATGACATGAAGGCGATTGTAAAGACCTGGAGAAATCGCTTGCCTGTCATTAGCGATGATCTCTCTCATTGGAGTGAGATTTTTTACTGGCGTCAAGAACATTATAAGACAATTGTCTCTAGCTATGAGCCTATTCAAAACGGTCAGCAGATTGAAGCTCAGGCTAATCATGCAATGCTTGGAGTCCATGCATCTGCTCAGTCTATTATTCACTATGGAAAGATTGCCAGGAAGCATGGTTTGACCAGTGTTTGTCAAGAGGCACTGGGGAGGTAATATGATTTGCGTATTGGCAAAGATGTTGCTCAAAATTTTTACATGGCAATTTGATCATAGTCTTCTTCCTTTAAGTGGCATTAAGTTAGCGAACCTCTTGTCCCCATTGCATATATTTCAGATAACATCTGGCAACTCCTTTGCACATTCTAAAAGTTTTGGATAAATATTATCAGATTGTAATCTTAATTTGAAAAAAACTCCAAATGACCTCATAGAATCAAAAGGAGTTTGCTTTATTAAGCTTAACTCAGATGGTTTTTATATTAATGTTCATTAGCATCTTTTTATACAATTTAACCAGTACTTGTTCTATTTTCTTTAGTAAAGTGAGTACTTTGAACCCATAAATTAGTTTAAAATAGATTTCATTAATAGTCGTCATATTTATATTGTCATGGTCTTCCTTGCATTATTCACAGTGGATATAAATCTTGAATTATTTCATGAGAACATAAATCTTATATTAATTATGGTGTGAAATTTTACAAGATATATTAAGTTAGTGATGAGAGATTTCCAAATTATTTCTTATGAGTTTTAATACGGAAATGCTGTAGTGAAACTATTTCCCTCAAATTAAAATTTTATATTGAAGCCCTATAAAAGGTTTGATAATAAATGACAATAATATGTTGTCTTTTTGTCTGTAAAACATTTTTATGATGTTTCAAATGTCTAACCCAAGATGTGATTTGAAAATTTCAAGTTTTTATCAGATATGAAAAAAATTAATCAAAATTTTGGTTTTTTTTAGAATTCACTCAATCCCAAGTGTCCCTATTGTTGATTGCTTTCAAAAAATCCGTCAGCAGGTCAAATGCTTTTTACAAATGGCTCATGTATCTGGAAAAAATGATCTCCAAGAGGTATGTAAAATTTGCTTTTTTTTTAAACATTAATACCCCAGTCTTTTGTTTTTAAAAAATTGTAATTTTAAGTTTGAAATTTTGGGTGATCAAAATGATTAATCTTGATCATGCATGTCAGTGTATCTGCAATTGATCATTTATTATTACTTGATTTTTCAAGAACCAGTGTTATTGCCAGTTTCTTTTTCAATGCTACTAAAGAATCAAGTTTTAATTTTCTGTGCTATTTGTTTTCTTTTAAACTATTTTAATTAAAAACACATCCACATAATCAATTCCAACTTCATTGTTGGAGAGATTTAAACTGGCTTTCTTTCTTATTTAATATTTATGAATGGTTACAGCCATGCTGTTAGGTCTTTAACTGTAAAAAGTTCAAATAACAGTGTTTTAAACTTTGACTTTTCCCCCTTGGGACATATTTAAAAATCTTATGCAAGGCCTGAATTTTGCTTATAATTTTCCTCTCATCATTATAAATGTGTATGATTTGTCATTAGCATTTTCTTTGATTCTGAAAAATTTTGTTTTTTCCCTTTTCAGACGACTTATGCATTGCACGAAGGTTTGAATGTCATTGAATCGACAAATTTGAAATATTTCACTAAAGAAATGACTGCTGAATTCCATGCCTTGAAAGGCGTTTTCTTGGCCCAGATGGGTCGCTCAGAAGATGCCAACAAGGCTTTTAGTGCCGGATGCCAACTTCACGATACCTTAGTGAAAGCATGGGCTCTTTGGGGAGATTATACAGAACATATGTTTACAAAAGAGAAACCAGAGAAGTGAGAAATTACAGAAATTTATTTTAAGAACTGAGTGTAAAAAACATAGTTATTTTGGTAAACTGCATAAATATTGTTTTTGTATTTCACTTAAGGTGTGAAAAATAATGCATTAAAAACGAGAGATTTCTTAATGTCTTAAACTCTTGATTCAATACTAAACTTGAGACAAACCTAACCTGGCAGCATTGTGAAAGTTATTCAGATTCTAATCACAGCATTACGACGCTGTCAGATTTGGTGTGCCTCAACTGTAGTGTAAGAGAGAATGGCATATGTGCAAGATTTTTTTTCTTGCAATATTATTAGTGTCACGCCAAAAATGTCATATGTTCAGTCTTTTTTATCTTCGGCTTTTTAATTTTTTTTTTTTTTTTAAATATTTAACTTTTTCAAATTAAGAAATTCACTTCAATTTTCAAATGTGCCTCTATTGGCGGATACATGTGAACATGCCTAGGGCATACTACGGGTAAAGCGCAGTACCTGCGGAAATGGGGTTTTGAAATATTTAAAGAAACACATTTAGGATTCCATATTATCAATAAGGAACTGTTTAAATTTAATGTTTTTTTTTTTTCATGCTTAATTTTCAGCAGAAACCAAATGCGCAAGCTTGCACAGCAAAGCTTAAGTTCAATAGATGACAAAAATGCAAAAAAATGAAAAATTTGTAGATACTGTGCTCTATTTTCACACACCACTGTAAGTATACTTGATTTTAAAAGATATTTAAAAAAAAAAATTGGAAATTTTTTTTAAAATAAGACAGATGTAGGTACAGGTATGTATATCTTTGCTTTTGTCCGCCAATGGCACGTTTCAAAAGGGGAAGTGGAGTTCATAAAATTGAGAGTTTGTGATGAGGGGAGAGGGTAACAAATGTGACATCTTGCTTTTTTTTACAACAACATGCTTATGAAAAAGACTTGTATTGTTTAGAGGTGGTAAGGTGAAGAAGTGTGACAGTTTGTGACAGAGGGGGGGGGGGAGAAATGAAATTTGTTGAAGAAATGCTCTTATTTATGGACAACTCTTTTGCAAAGATTAAGGATCCTTAAAATGACCTTTTTTCTTATTTAAAAACCTTAAGAGTTGTTGGGGTTTAATAAAAACCTTTATTTAACCCCAATATTTGCTCATGCTTTAAATTTCACAAGGCCATTTTGTTTTGAACTTATGATAACTTTCTCATCAATCTTAACTGCCATACAATGTTTGGTCTTGAAAATTAAAAAGACATAGGAATCTCTCCTTTTTCTTGCTAGTAATGGGAAAACTAAAAAGTGTTGAATATGAAGTTTGCCGTTACTTTTTTATATTTCAAGCTGTATTTTAAGTGGTTAAATAAAAGAAAATTTATTTTTCAATGTTACAAATAAACCTTTTTATATGGAAAGTATGCAGCAAATTTTTTCGATATTTTGTTTAGTTTTGCAGATATTGTGTAATGTCATTCTGTTTTAATTTGTTCTATTATTATTGTATTAACATAGAAATTAATCAATAGGGTATTCTGATATTCTGAGATCAAGTTGAACCAACATTAAACTGGTGGTTATAAATACAATGGTCAGGGCTATCAATTCAATTTATATGTATATAAAGTTGTGTTCTTTTATTTCTTCCTAAAACTTTGTGCAGCGGATTTTGGATTCTGATTTCAATCTTCATGACAATTTTGTATTTGCTGTGCGGGGAGGGATGGGGGGGGGGGGGGGGACAAGCATTTCAATCCTATACATTAAAGAAGTTGAGTTTTTAATTTCAGGAAATAACTGCTAAAACCTTTCTTTAGCTGTGACATTGCATATTGTACGTGTATGTAATCATATGTATCGGGCGATTATAATTGGTCAGCACTGTGCTTTATAACTGCATAGCTTCTTTCATTAATGTTTTCTTTATATGACATTTTTCTATTTTTTCAGCCGAAATATGATGTTAGGAGTTACTGCATTGACATGTTTTCTGCATTCCTGTCGCCATCAGAATGAAAGCAAGGCTCGGAAGTATTTAGCAAAAGTAATATATAATTTCATCTACTTTCTCTAATGTGTTTTTTCTTTTATGTACAAAATGCATATTTTAGAAATAGTACAAAAGTTTCTGCCTTTGGATGCATACCTAACATAGTTTTTCTTTTCATATGAAGATCCTCTGGCTGCTAACGTATGATGATGAAACTCTTCAACTAACCGAGGCTGTCGATAAGTACAGTCCTGGAGTTCCACCTTTGCAGTGGTTACCTTGGGTGCCGCAGCTGTTGACTTGCCTTGTACGAAACGAAGGACAGAAAATGCTTAACATTATTAGTCAAGTTGGGAGGGCTTATCCTCAGGCTGTTTATTTTCCGATCAGAACATTATACTTAATTTTGAAAATAGAGCAGAGAGAAAAGTGTAAGTTGACATGTTTTAAATCCTTTTAATATGTTAAGTTTTTGTTAAAGATGTATTCAGGAACATGTTCTACATGAAATATTTTAATTTTCTATTAGTGAAAATCTTGAGCAGTAATTTTTAAATTTTATTCCTACATTTACAAAATTGAGGGAAAACATTGAAGGCCATCTACTATATGCTATACCAAAATATTTTTTAGTGAATGTTAAGTAAAATGTTGTGCTATTATAAAACACAATTAAAAAGACGAACTTTTCATATTTAAAACTTGGAGAGATGCAGCATTTCAGCCCAACATTTTGACTTGACAAAAATTGTTTGAATTGTAAAAAAAATCTTTCATTTTAAAAATAATTGAAGAAAATTTTGCCCTGAGTAATTGAGACCAAAATTCTTAGCACTAGTGCTGAACTAGGTTCCAGTCTTGTAGAGACTACTATAATTTTTGTACTGATACCTTTTACTTGGATAAGTAATTTTAAATTATGTATAAATTAACCATACTGCAACAAAAAGATTACCCAAAATCTTCCCTTTCATGCTCCACATTATATATGGTGCTGTCGTGCTTTGAGGAGGGAGGGGCTCGTGAAATTGTGATAGTTTGTGACAAGGGGGTTGCGAGAAGCGACGTCAGTCATTTTTTGTTCTGCTATGTTAATGAAAAGAAGCTTTACGTGTGACAAAAGGAGGGAAGGGTAAGGTGAAATGTCATTTTGTGACAAAGGGAAGGGGGTCAAAAATGGTGAAAAAATGTGACAGCCCCTATAAATAAAATTTGCAGCTCTGAAATGCTCTTATTTTTTACATTAAAATGATCTTGTGTTTAATGATAATGACAAGACTATAAGATACAAGAATATGAGATTTGTTAGTTTCATTATATATTTTTAATTTGGGAAAGTGAGATAAGAAATTTATTTCTCTCTTTCTAACCATAGATAAGAGTGGAAATGCTCAAGCTTTAATTCAGGCTGGAAATGCTACATTAACACAATCTAGTCCTGCAGTTTCTTTGTCAGAAACTTCTGGAACAGGTAATATATTTTAATTGTTGAATTTATGGCTTTAAACTTCTTTACGGGGATCTGATCTTTTGTAATGTAGGTTGTAGCGGACAGGAAAACCTTCCATCGAGTTAAAACATACAGAGAAGCCTTGCTGTATTTAGAGGTTGCAAAAAGAAAAGTAAAATAATAACTTCAACTTTTATTTTAGAATTCTATAAAAAAATTAACAAAGATAGCGGAATAAGTTTTGTAAGAGAAAAAGGTACTTGAATATTTTGGTGATTTATTAAAAATAAATTTATATATTTGTTTTTAAATTCTATGGCTTAATATTTTTATTTATTCAACCTTCTGATTAATTGTTTGATAATAATAATATTCCATTCGCCAACATAGGTCAGTGCACTGGGGACTAAAATTCCTACAATTGTCGTAAAAACTAAAGCTAAGTTTTTACTGAGTCAATTCAGGTTCAAAAGGTAGAGAGCAATGCATGTAAGGTATACACATACTTTCTAATGAATTACACAGATTCAAACGTAATATTTTTAAGCCGCAGGGGAGCCCTTTATTGTGCTATGAGGAGAGCAGAATTTTGGAAGGAAAATTAATGTGTGTATATTTGCTTTTCATCTTTCTTTGAAGTTGATGATAACAGCTAGAAATTAATAGAAATTTTCTAATTTCAATCAATTTCTAGCTTTGTGATGTGTACAAAAGAAATGCACTGAATGTACATTTTTCAAAAAATTGTTTTGACAATTGCATCAATTTTAAGATATGTCTTAATTAACGTAACATGTTTCAAAATAAGTTTTTATTTCATTGATGACTGAAGGTAATTGTAATGTTTAATGTAACCAATTACACAATGTTTTTTTTTTCACCATATTTCATTTTGAAACTAATTCATGCTTTAATCTTTATGATGCATAGAAATTTGAAAAAGAATCATTCTAATTTTATTTCATCGAAGTATTTTCTGCATCAGAGTTTCGATTGTTGCAAGAGAAATTCTAATTATAAAAATTCTTTTATTTTTAACTAGTGGCACCCGCACGGCTTCGCCCGTAATAGAAAAATTAAAGGTCTTTTGGTTCGCTTGTATATTTACAAATAATGTAAGGTGAATTTTCTCGCCAATTGGCTTGTACCGACGTTACGGTTCCACGCTATGATAATTTCGTATCTCGCCAATTGGCTTGTGCCCATGTTACGGTTCCACGTTATGATGATTTCGTAATTTGTGATAGTTTTTTTCTTAAAATTGGAATAAAAGAACCACATCGAATTTTCGAAAAATCGCTTCGAGGTGCACACCCCCATGCTACATACTAACTTTGTGCCAAATTTCATAAAAATCGGCCGAACGGTTTAGGCGCTATGCGCGTCACAGACATCCTACAGATATCCTACAGACATCCTACAGACATCCAGACATCCTCCGGACAGAGAGACTTTCTGCTTTATTATTAGTAAAGATAAAAGCAGTTTTTGACAAAAATAACCCCAGTTGTTTTAAAATTTATTAGAATTGATTAATTTTAATAAAATGAAAGTATTAGTTTAAATTGGTTTGTAATCTTTACTAATAATAAAGCAGTAAGTCTCTCTGTCCGGAGGATGTCTGTAGGATGTCTGTAGGATGTCTGTAGGATGTCCGTAGGATGTCTGTGACGCGCATAGCGCTTAAACCGTTCGGCCGATTTTCATGAAATTTGGCACAAAGTTAGTATGTAGCATGGGGGTGTGCACCTCGAAGCGATTTTTCGAAAATTCGATGTGGTTCTTTTTTTATTCAAATTTTAAGAAAAAAAAACTATCATAAGTTACAAAATTATCATAACGTGGAACCGTACCATGGGCACAAGCCAATTGGCGAGATACGAAATTATCATAACGTGGAACCGTAACGTTGGTACAAGCCAATTGGCGAGAAAATTCACCATACATTATTTGTAAATATACAAGCGAACCAAAAGACCTTTAATTTTTCTATTACGGGCGAAGCCGTGCGGGTACCACTAGTTTTTTAATATTGTGCACATTTTAGATTTTTCTGCTGCGACTGCACAGCCATCCGAGTCGGCTCCTATCCGGGCTACCCAACCCATGTGGCGTTGCAGTCGTATCATGCACATGCAGAGAGATATACATCCTACTATATTATTGTGCTTGGAAGGAATAGTTGATCAAGTAAGAAATTCTATGAATTATTAATATAATTGCCATATTAATGAAATGTAGCAATCTTTTTCCCTTGATGGCTTTTGCTGATCTGTTCTTGTCGAATTTTAATTATCTACTAGCTGCGTCGCCCGGCTTTGCACGGTCCACCTCAAATAAAAGTTATGTCAAGTGACGCGAGTTCAACACTCAGGCTTGAACCAAAAAAAAAAAGTCAGTGTAGTTTTGCGGCAGATTGCGGAAAACCCCCCAAAAAAGTAAACAATTTAAATCCCCTGATTACAGGAAAAGCCTCAAAACAAAAACAAGAATTTTACCTGTTCATATTCGAGAAAAAGAAATGGCAACAGATCTTTCATCTTAATGATTTTCTTCACGCTATACATTTTAATAAAAGCATTGTTGCCGAAAGTTGAGATGAAGCACTGAATAATAATTTGAATGGAGGAAAGCCTTCGAAAAATATGGATTTTATTTTGAAATCTGAGAGTCATAATTAATAATTTTTAATTGATATCTCCGCTAATTATTATCGGAGGATTATGTTAAATAGCCAAACATGAAGACGGGAAGATGACGAATCCATCGATACCTGGTTCGATGGTCAGTTCACTGTCGTTCGGGAGAAGAAGCTTGGACATAGATAGATAGATACTCGGATTTTATATGTATAAGATGCAACCTATACAGGAGTGCCTGAAAGTAACTATTAATAGAAATATATAATTGTTTTAGACTTTTGTCACTTTTATTTATTTATTTATTTTTTTATTTATTTATTATTTTTTTGAGCAATCACGATTGCTTATTGTTCTCATTTGACCATTTTTGGTGTCCGTGCCTTTTTCAGCTTGGACCAGGTAGTCTCAGCAGCAGCACCGCTCACCGTCCTCTGCAGGCACGGCTCCGAGCACTGCCTCCTGGAATCTGTTTCTCCTGGTCGATGTTGTCCATGTCCTACACACACACGCTCATACACAAGCCTTTACACACGCACATGCCTACGTGCATACACACATGCCTACATGTGTACACACAGTTCTACACACATACACAAGCCTACACATGCACACCTGCGCGCCTTCACACACACACAACTATACTGCCGTGCTAAGCACAGATGTGGTATCTGCATCAGAGTTCAAAATGATAAATTGATGATTAAAGTTTTACAACTCGTTTCTTTGATTTATGACTTAATTAAATGCTCAACTTGCGGTAGTTGTTTCGTAAATAACTTATCTAAAAAGCGTAAGAGAGTATTTTTGTAAAAACCTTAAATTAAAATTAATAAATGTAGTTACGACAAATTTTCTTCTCAAAACCTTTTCATATACTAAGCTATTTTCACCTTAAGTGACAATTACTAGGCATTTTTAGGGGTATCTGCACAGATACGACAAAAAATAGCTTAGTAAAACGTGCTCAATTTATCATAAAATAATACTGAAAACATCTGCTTTCTTTGGACTTACCTGTTTCGCTTTATTTTGTTAATACAAATCTAACAGAATCTACCTTCTGAAAGATACCATTTTCAAAACTCTGGACAGTTAAAACCGTAATCCATAACAATTTTTTGTTTTTTATATTCAAAGAATGTGTTTCTTATAGTGTTTTATTTTCTAGATTCATTTTTACCGAGCATGAAGATAATTTTGACAGCAGACGATACTTAAATAAAAATATTACTAGCCGTAGAATGAAATGCGTTTTTTTTTTTTTTTTTTTTTGCATAAAAGAGTAAGATATGAATATTTTACATGCATTTCATTTTTAGAATTTGCATTTCAAATAAATGTTTAAATAGAAAAAGCTGAATATTAACTTAAACAATTATGCAAAGTTGTATTAGTTTTTATTATCTACCTGTATCGACTATTGAACGGTAAACCAATTTTAATATTCTGTGTTACAATAAACTGCTACATTATTAAATATGCTGCTTTACTAAGGTATAAAAGTCGTATCTGCAAAAAATACTAAGGAAAAAAGTGGTAACTGCGCAGATACCACTTTAAAGGCTTAGCATTTGTCACTTACGTTCAAATTGCCTTAGCAAACTCCGCAAACTGTGCAGTTACGACTTTTTTCTTAAAGCTTTTTTAATATTTCGCGTTCACAAATCGCCAAAAAACTTGACATTCAGGTAAATTAAATTACTAACGACCACCTGGTGACAATAACTCAATTTTGATAAAATGTGCAGATACCACATCTGTGCTTAGCACGGCAGTATACACACGTGATTGCCCAGGAGGAGGGGCAGGCTTGGGCGGACAGGAGCCGTTTCTAGAAACAATAACCCCCAATGGTCTGTCGCAACTCGTGATTGCGAAAAACATAATTTGAATTCAAAATTTCAGAATTCAAGTTAATTTTCAATTTTTTTTTTTGACTTGACTTTCTTGTCTAATCTACGATGGATTCCAATCAAAAGCCAGATGGCAGTGTTCTCATCAGAGAGAACCTTTAACTGTCAGGGAGTTCTATTTTGACCAAAAAAAGTTACATAACAGTCCAGAGAAATTGCCGATTTTGTTGAGAACCTGGTAAACTGTGAAAACATCACCCTCAGCATCATTAACTGCTGCAGTAAGTAGGTTGTTATGTTCTTTAGCCAATGTGTCCAAACCAGAATAAATTTAGGTATTCACATGTGAAGTGAGTACTTACGCAAACCGGGGCTTGCACAGAAATGTTGGAGCCCATCACAAATGAATTTTTCGCCCCCCCCCCCCCACCTCCCATGGTTGTCCTATTTTGTCCACCACGGAAAAAACCTAGAAAAAACCGTCCCGGACAAATGTCATTTTGTCCACTTCATCAGTAAACTGGAAGTTTTGAGTTAAAATTTGAAGTTTGAAAATAATAAATAATTATATAGATTTTTCCTATTCAAATAATATTTTAATATAAAAATTGTATACATAAATATGTATATAAACAATTGATTATAAAATAGTTTAAAGTGAAAATAAAAAAAGTAAGATCAGTTGAAGTTTATGTAAGTGTGTTAATAAATCAAAGGAGTAATAAAATAAATTAAGCATGTAATAGCATTTATAAAACAAGCACATCAGCTGTAAATTTTAAGATGTTTATCTGTGATATGGAGGATTTATTGCCCATAATAAGTGCATTTATAAAATTAAAAAGTAGAAATAAAAAGTTTTTAAGGTTGGAGTTTCAAAACATTAAAAATCATATTTAAAAAAAAAAAAAAAAACTACTTGATACTAATAAAAGAAATGTTTCATGAAGTGAAATCTGTTCTTGCAATACAAATGTGATGATCAGCAACATGCTCTGACTAGGCTGTTCCAGGTCAATTGGTTAGTTCCCAATGAAGATTAATGGCCTTTTTAAAGCTATCTACGCTTTGCCTCTTCTGGTACACTGTTCTGAGTACCCACAATCCTACTAAAGTGGTAATTTTTCTTAAATTGTATGACATTAACATAACCATAAAATATGCCGAGTACATAGGGGTGACATCAATAAAAACTTGAAAAATATAACAGTTATAAAATATTTTCAGTCTAAGTTTTTTTTTGTATGTATGTCTCCAAGCATTTCACTTGACTTTCCCATTGAGTTTATTTTCTACTATTTTATATAATAGTCTAATCATGCCCAATAACTTATTCAAATTGTTAAATTTTATTACTTTTAAGTAAATTATGATCTAAAATTAGCTGCACCAATGTGTAATTAAAAATGTTTTTAGATTTATGAAATTCTAAAGCTAATGATTTGTCTTTAATTAAAAGAGTAATTCATAATAGAAAATGTATTAGAATAATATATTAATATTACACCATAACAATAAATTTATGTATGTATTGGTTTATTTTTCATTTTGGCCAGTTTTGTCCATTTTGTCCAGTTTCTTCCGGCGCACCGGACTTTATACAAAAAAGTGGACAAAATAGCAACCCTGCCCCCTCCATATTGTCTACCCCTATATTTCAGGCCTAGTTTTTAAAATATTGGGTCCCCTTTCAGGCTTGGGCCCAGGCCAATAGGTGTTAACGGAAAGAAGCATTAAAGAATGAAAATTAAAATATGTAATTGTTTGTTTGCTTATGTTTTAATTTGGGGTACCTCCCCCCCCCCAACTACCATTAAGACCCCTCCCCCTGAAAACAAGAGCTCCCCCTCAAAAAAAAAGTGGAAAATACCCTCAAAACAACCCTCTAAAAATGTCAATGCTGCAGTCTACATGACCTCCCCACCCCTTAGGTGGGCACCATTGTTTTAATGAAAGTCACAACTTTTAGATTCATATCAAAAATCGCAGTTTCAAAAATAAAGTCTGGAATTTAATGGATTTTTTCTGGAAAGGTCAAGAATTTTTTTCTGAAAGTGTTTGGTGACCCTTAAATGGTTATTCGCTCAAATTCTCGTGAGGCTTGCTTGTCAAAGCAACGTTGAACTACATCAAACTTATTTTGATGTAGTTCAATCTCTGATTAAGTTATTTCACATGCAGCTAAAGAATTGTGTTGTTCGACCTGAAAACCATAAAATCTCTATATGGATGAAGTTCAACTGTAGCCTACAACTAGCCTTATGTTTAACTTTGAGTTGCAATTCTTTTTCATTTTGCTTAAGGTTTGACCTGATACAGAAGAAACAAAAATCAGTGATATAATGTACTGCCCTTTTAAGCAAGAAGGAGAGATCTCAATCTTCTCTTTAAACACCTTTTTTATTTAAGAATAACTTGAAACTTACAATACAGCTGTAAATATTGTTAAATAAGGAAATATATGAGAATAATTGTTTTGAACATGAAAACTTTTATTAAGGGGGGAGGGGGCAACTCCTTTATTCACTGTGACAATCAAAAAATAGAAATTCTACACCTTGGAACTTAATTTTTCCTTCAGCATCTGTAAAAATAATGTATTTAAAGATTTAAAGAAATTAAATCTTATTTTTATTTCAAAAAATATTAACAAAAAAAGCTATATGTTTAAATACTGAAGAGATATTTACAAACTGTAGTTTTTCTTCCAATTTACAGAATCTGATTTAATAGTAGATTGTTCTAACATTTTAAATTGGTCATTATACTAGTTATTCTCCCCCCCCCCTCTCCCCACTTGTTACCTATTTGTTGGTACAGCTCTAGAACTCGTGTGATGTAAAGCCTAATAAAGTGAAGCAGTCCACACTTGATTTTAATGTTAAATGTTTTTATCTTGGAAACCAATGCAGATTTTAGGGACTTTTAAAATTTTAAGCATCCTGTGCTATATTTAGTTGTCTTTTAAACCTTTCTACTGAAAGCAAATAAAGTAAGAGGGTTTGACAATTAACCTCTGTTTGAAATGTTTAAGTTCATAAATTTTGCATTTATAACAAAGTGAAAATTAGCATATCTTTTAGATGTTATGTTGTGACATTGTTTCAAATCTTTCCATGGATTACAAAGACCTTTATTTTTTACTTTTAATGCATGATGAATTTATGATAATGTTTGATGTAAAAATGAAGATACCACCTTAATATTGATATTTTGAATATTGTATTAAAATGTTACTAAACTTAAAATTTTCATACATGTTTCTTTTTAAATTTGTGTTTGTAGCAAAAGCTGAAACTTGAAAATGTCTAACTTTTTTTCAAAATCACTTTTCTCATTTAACCCGTTCGCACCCAGCGTCACGCGGACGCTAAGCAACAATTCCTCTCTTATCAGCCCAGCGACACGTATTCGCTTCGCGCTCTGATCGACACTGACGTCCCAGCGTCACATATACGCTTTCTCGAAATGGAACGATTGAATATTTAAACGATAATAGATGGCGCTAGATGGCTATAACTTTGATCATATTCGAGTCACATGGTATTTGACCTTCATCTACACGCTTTAGTTTCTTATTTGGACCTCTCAATGGGATAGATTTTTTTTTTTTTATGTAAACAACAGTGAATCACTGCTCTGCGCATACGATTTATGAGGTCTCAATTGCTCTTGTTTATATCTTTGCTTCTCTTTTTTTGTTGCCAGTAATTGAAAGAGATAAACATCTAGCTGAATAAATTATGGGGGAGGGGGAGGAAGGTTAAAATATTTTTGCGTATGTGTTCCAGACTTTTGGGATTCCCCGTTCGATGAGAGTACAGGAATGATTTCAAGCGGCACTGAAGTTTATGATTATTTTTGAATCTTTTCTGATATTGTTCTTCTTTATTTATTCTTTTTTATTTTGAGACTGGAACATTGCAATAAAAATGATTAGCGAAGTGAGTGAAAGGGAATGTTTTCGAGAGAATTATGAAGCAATTTTGACACTTGTTGCGTGGGATTTAACTAGTTTAAATTCGTTGACCTAAGTTGTTTTAATTAAAATTACATAAGGAACATATTTTTTTGCTACATTTCTTTTTCTTTGATTGCACACTCACGATGTCTAACTCTAACTTTGTTTTTGTGCACATATTATTTAACTTCGTGCACATAGTTAAAGTTTTAGTATTCTACTTGTTTCACTCCTTTCTAATAATGTAATAGTCTTTATATTAATAATTAGTAATCAGTAGTACATTGTTTAAGCAAATTTAAAATTTAAAGTCATTATTTTGAAATGCTGATTTTATATGAATATTTTTGTTCAGTTAGGCTTAACTGCTGTAAATGCTCGGGCCGATGGCGGCGTTCCATTTCGGAACGTTCGGTCCTGTAGCAGCGCTTCGTTTTCCATGCGCTGATCCTCAAGGGGTTAAACTAGTTTTAATGCATCTAAAAGATTAAATTACTTTTCATTCATGGCATATTGATGCTGAATATATTATCATTAAGAACCAATGTTAGATTTGCCTACAGTAGCAAAGGAAAATAGACTGGAAGAAAGAGAATTTTATTGATAAACCGGAAATTAATCTGCTCAATTAGTGACCACTCTGACTTGGTGTTATTTATGTTGGTGAAAACCAAAATTAAAAATTGAAGACTTTTTCTTTCTTTTTCAAAAAGCAGTGGAGAGGGATAATATATATGGAAGACTGGTTCCGTTTTCCTTCAGTAGTGTAAATCTTCTATCATTAATGAAGTTCTCATGTATTTTAGTTGATAAAAGTATATATGAGGCAGTGAGAATCAAAGGGATGTAAGTGGCAGAACTAAAAATTTAGAGATGACCAGTACAAATGGTAGCTGAATTTCTCCTCTGTTTTGCGGCAAGATATAGTACTAGTAGCTCTGGTAGGTTCTGTTATACATCATGATTTAGGGAAAAATTTCAGTGAAAGCCTACCCAGGACCTTATCTTTAGACGCGTCTTACTCAAAACTTTAAAAAACCTACTTACATCCCTTTGCTTCTCACTGCCTCAGATTAGTTTATGCATGTTATATTGCACTTCTCACTGCCTCGGATTAGTTTATGCATGTTATACTGTACTTCTCACTGCCTCAGATTAGTTTATGCATGTTATACTGTACCTATTTTCATGTAAACAGTCCCCCCCCCCCCCTGTATTCTTAAAGTGTTTGTCTTTTCAAACTAAAATATGTTGACTCACCTTACCATTCCTTTTTTAGATGGTTTGGTTCCGTGAAAATGTATATGAAGAAGTTTTACGACAGTTGCGCCAAGCTTTAGCAAAGTGTTATGCAGTTGCTTATGAAACTGCTGGTGCAGTTTCAGATTCCACTGTAACTCCTCATACTTTGAACTTTGTTAAGAAACTTGTATCTACCTTTGGCATTGGAGTTGAAAATATTTCCACAACTGTATCTACTGCTATGTCTAGTTCAGTGTCAGAATCCTTAGCGAGGAGAGCGCAAGCTACCGCCCAGGATCCAGTTTTTCAGAAAATGAAGGGGCAGTTTACAGCCGATTTTGACTTCAGGTAGGGAACTGTTGTTCAATTTTTATATGAATATTAATGTTACACTTTCATGAAAGTGGTGTTTTTCTCTTTGTATTTACCTCTTTTGCTATTCAAAACTTACCAAAAAGATGCTTTGATGTAGCAGCTAACTTTATGTGTAATATTAGCTTTTGGCTCTGACTCTTTTGTTTTGTTTTATTGGAAGCTTTTTTTTTTTCCTTTAAATTCTCCTTCTGTAATTGCCACGCAACAACAGCAGCATGTGTAATATTCAACAAAAAACTTTTTGAGAAATTTCCTTTTACACCTAGTGCTATATTTCCATATGGGCCTACATTGCTGTGCTAGCACAGAAGTTGCACAATGGAGGCCGGTTAATTGAATCGACTGCTTTATTGAATCAGACGCTTTATGGAATCAAAACTATTTAGAACAAACATGATTCTTATAAGCGGCAGCCACTGCATTTGCAGCTGAGCTCAAAATGAGAAATGGTAGTTATAAGTTTTATGACTATGTATATTTAATTCAAGTGTTACTTTTTTACAAAGTTTTTTTTTCTCCTTCATTATTTCCCATTCAAAAATGAGCATAAAACATTGTACAGTAAAACCTGTAAAGTTGACCACCTTTGTAAGTTGACCATCTGCCTATGTTGACCGCTTTTGTCGGGAACGGAATTGGACCTATCTCATATAATGAAGGAAAACCTCTGTAACTTGACCACCTCTCTATCTTGACCACCTGTCTATCTTGACCACTAATGTAAACCAAATTTGGTTTAGGGTATTGTAAAAAACCCTTTGTAAGTTGACCACTTGTTTTTTTTTTTAACTTAATCAAGCAAATTATTTTCTTTTATTTTTTTTATAGTTTTTCAAGAATAATTTTGATGCTTTAGACCAGCATTTTACCAACTAAATAAAACAGCAGCATAAAACTTATGCTGCTCTTTATTCTCCGAAGTTTTTCTTTTGTTGTTCTATTTGAGATTGCTTTTTGTACTCTCCGTTCAATGAAAACAGAAAACTGGTGTCAGTAGAAAAAGTACAAAGTCTTTTCTTCCAGTAGCATTATTTTGAGGCAACACTGGAATTGTGCTAAAGAGAAAAGTTACTTATTTCTGGTGCAAGAGATTAAGAGATAGGAGATTTTCATTTTCAACTGCCTTTATGAACTAGGAGAGTCCAGCTTGTTGCTCTTTGTGTAAAAGTTGTACATAAAATGGTTTCAAAAAGAAAGTTAGTTGAACTTGAGATTGATAAAAGTATGATTAAAATTATATGAAAAGGTAGAAAGTCGGCGAAAATTAGCTGACACATACGGAATTTCTAAAACTAGTGTCTAATTTAGTAAAAAACGAGTAAAAAAAGCAAAAATATTTGAATAACATTTTAAATTATTGTTTCAAAGTAATGTTAAACAATAAAGTGAGTTAAACAGAAAGAGTAAGTACCAATTATTCCAGAAATGAATACATGGTCCATGGTGCAAGAAATGACAAAAAAATAAAATAAAATAAAAAAATCATCACCACCCTTTATAAGTTGACCACCTGTCTAAGTTGACCACCAAAGTACTGCACCACAAGCGGTCAACTTACACAGGTTTCACTGTATTTAGGTAAAACGTGTTACAAAGAGTCACCTGGTGATGAACAACTCAATTTTGCTAATGTGTTTAGTATGGCAGTATAGTCGAGCGTTGTAAGGGAGGCACAATGAAGTTTTTTAAATACATTGAAAATTAAAAAGAATTGAGCTATGTTTAATTTTAAAAATTGTATTATAACGTTTGTATATATTTTTTTTAATGGCTGCTATAATGAGGCAAAGTTCCAAATAATCCTAAAAAATAATCAAACTAAAAAAACTGGTTAAAAAACAAGTACAAATTACCACCATCTTTTTTTTCCTTTCATTTATTTATTTTTTCTTGTCTCATGTGTTTCTCAAATCAACTTCTTTCTGAGTAAAAAATTCCAAGATATCTGTATTCAGCATCACACTGAATATTTGTGTGCTTGATTGTTTGTTAATTAATAGGCAGAGAATTTTTTCTGCATTGCATACAATAAATAGTAGTTGCTGTCAGAAACACAACTAAATTGGTTTACTTTTCTTTGAATCAAAAGTAACTTACTGAGGAATATTGGCACTTCCAATATAATTTTGGTTTTGTCACCTCAAAGCAGTCTGGACTTTTTTTAATATGCCCACATATGTGTTTATTTATATTTAAAAACTCATGCTACAAAATAATATACTACAGTACTGTGTTATGACACAAAAATAGGATAACACAAAGCAATGAAAAAAAAATATTCATGATAAAATAATAAGAACACAACACATTTAGAAAAAACATATTAAAAAAGAGTAAACCTTTAAAAAAAAATTGCAAGAAATGTTAACTTGTATTAAGAAATTCTCAGCAGAATAAAATTTGGTTAACATTTATAATTAAAAATAGTAATTTTTAGAGTTAAATCTAAATTTTTGAATTAGTTATCTTAGATTTCAGGTGAATCATAACAATTTTTACTATCTTGGTTGAAAATTGTACTCATTGTGATTATTTTCATATAGTGTTCCAGGTGCTATGAAATTACATAATCTCATTATGAAGTTGAAGAAATGGGTTAAAATATTAGAAGGCAAAACTAAGTTACTCCATAAGTAAGTTAAATTTGTTTTATTTGTGTGTTTTCATTCCATCACTGTCAGGGTTGCTATTTTGTCCATTTTTTCGTAAAAAGTCCGGGACGCTGGAAGAAATGAAAAATAAACTGATTATACATGCATAAATTTATGGTGTAATAATATTAGTATATTATTCTAATACATTTTCTATTGTGAATTAATCATTTACTTAAAATAGAATAGTTAGCTTTCGAATTTCATTAATCTAAAAAAATTTTAATTACGCATTGGTGCAGCTAATTTAGATCATAATTTACTTAAAGAAATAAAATTTAACAATGAATAAGCTATTGGGCATGATTAGACTATTATATACAATAGTAGAAAATAAACTCAAAGGGAAAGTCAAATGAAATGCTTTCAGACATGCATACAAACCAAAGATTTATAGGCTTAAAAATATTTTATAACTGTTATATTTTTCGAGTTTTTGTCGATGTCACCCCATAGTAAAATATTTAAGTACTCATCATATTTAATGTATATGTTAATGTCACACAAATTAAGAAAAATTACTACTAGTAGGTTTGTGGGTACTCAGAACAGTGTACCGGAAGAGGCTATAATAGGCAAGAGAGTAGATAGCTTTAAAAGGGCCATTAATCTTCAGTGAGGACTAATTGACTAGGAACAGCCTAGTCAGAGCCTGTTACTGATCATCACATTTGTATTGCAAGAACAGATTTCACTTCATTTCAACATTTCTTTTATTAATATCAAGTGGTTTTTATATTTTTAATATGATTTTTAATGTTTTGAAACTCCAACCTTTAAAAACTTTTTATTTCTACTTTTTAATTTTATAAATGCACTTACTATGGACAATAAACCTCCATATCACAGATAAATATCTTAAAATTTACATCTGATGTGCTTGTTTTATAAATGCTATTACATGCATTATAATTTATTTTAACACTCATTTGATTTATTGACACATTTACATAAACTTCAATTGATCTTACACTGTAAAAACGATTCAGAAACGTAACGGGGAAATAATATTCAGCTGATATGCCCAATTTCTGCCAGTGACATGTCTTGAAAAAACCAGGAACGTTTTCCATTAAAAGTCAGTCGGGTCTCTGGAACTTTAGAGTAAACTTACGTAGGTATAATATAATAGCTTGGCACCTTCCTGATTTATCCAGAAAGTTCCAAATGCAATACTGCGCACATGGTCAAAGCTAAGATAGAATTGCAAGTAAGTATCAGGAATTTTTCTCTCCTGTAATTCTTGCAAAGCGACGTTGTCCATGGACCTAATCACTCCCTTTAGGAGCTTAATCAGCCTGGACGGGCTATAATTGAATTGAAGCTGATACTCTTTATAAATATGCACAGTTAATCTTTAAACGGGAAGCTAAAAATATTTTTCACAACAGTAAGAAGTCTGCATTTGTGCAACTTGTAACAATTCAGGAAACCTTTTGACAATGATACCTGGTTTTTCCAGGAAGTGGATAAAAACCATTGATATCCTGAATTGTTGCACGGAAATACTCAGTTACGTTTCGGATTTTTTTTTACAGTGTACTTTTTTTATTTTCACTTTGAAATATTTTACAATCAATTGTTTATATACATATTTATGTATGCTATTTTGATATTAAAATATTACTTGAATAGGAAAAAACTATGTAATTATTTATTATTTTCAAACTTCAAATTTTTAACTCAAAACTTTCAGCTTACTGATGAAGTGGACAAAATGACACTTTGTCCCTGATAGTCTTTCCAGGTTTTTTCCGGCGGTTTTTTTTCAGGGTGGACAAAATAGGACAACCCTGATCACTGTGTAATAAATACATTGAATTTCCTCATAAAGCAAACACTTAAAGCTGCTTTTGTTTTAAAATCAATTTAGTAGTGTACATTGACCATTGATGCTCATTTCATGCTGCTTAACACACATGCTGTGCTCTCAACTGGTCCCTTTTTTTTAGTTTTAAGTCCCTAAGAGTTGGTCTTTTCAAAATTTGGTCCCTTTTTCTTATTTTCAGTCTGATTTTGAATTTTCCAAGTAATCTTTTATCCATTTATATTCATTTTTTTTTTAGATTAAAAAAATGTGTTGTTCATGCCCTTACCACAGGCCGAGGAGTCGGTCACCTTTCTCACCTTTAGTCACCTTTTGAAAATTTGGTTACTTTTAGTCACCTTTTGCAACTTTTGTCACCTTTCTCACCTTTCTTGAAATGCGTCTTAGAATTTTTTTTTTAAAATAATTAAATCTTTGAAAAGTATCTGAATGATAGCTTTAACAGTGAAATCAATTAAAAAAATAGCCTTAAATGTGCCTTGTTGTACCTTGTTGTTGTTTAAGAAAAATAGCTATGCTACCGGGAAATCGGGGAATTTTTTTATCACTTGCAGTTGCACCCTATGAGCAGAACCAGTCTTTCTATCCCTTCTACAGATGGACTTGCTCCTTATTTTCGGGAATGCATGTTAAAAGAAGCATGTTTATTCTATTATACTTTGAGCTTTGATGAAACTACCAATGTCAAAGACAAAAAAGAATTGCAACGAACAATAAAATATTGGTCTGAAAGCTAATGTTGCATCACAACAAGGCATCTCAAAACTTTCTTCTTGGGCAAGGCAGTTGGTGAAATTTCAATTGAGAAGCTATGTGAAGCACTTACCGAGAGTAATTATTCTTGAATAAATGTCTCATGCTTTCCTTTGGATGGTCCTTATGTTAATAAAAAGGTTTTTAGGTTGTTTGACACTGTCATCCTTGTGAGACACGAGAAAAAAACCTAATAAAGATTGGTACTTGCAGTATTCATACAATGCATAATGCGCATGTCAAAGCATTGCAGTATTTAGGTGAAGAAGCATCTGAACTTCTTCTTAGTACTTATAGCTATTTTGATGGTTGGCCTTCCCATTAGGAGGACTTCGAAGAAGTGCAAACTCTACTAAATACACCTCATCACAAGTTCCTGAAACACACAACTACCCATTGGCTTACCCTTGGACCTGCAGCAAACAGACCACTGGAACAGTGGGATGCTCTTCAGTATTATTTTTTTAAACATGTGCCTTTAAAAAAGAACTCAGCTATGCTATGCAGGTCATATAAAGCTGTTGCAAATGTTTTGTAAAGACCTGTAAAAGCTGAGCTGCATTTTATCTTTTCATCTGCTGATTTGTTTATGCAGTTCAGGAAACGCTTTCAATGCCAAGCGCCTATGATACATAAATTGTACCATGAAATAGAGATCATTGTTCAGACTTTTATGGCTCGGGTTATAAAAGCCTCTGTCAGAAGGTAAGTTGATTTTTTAAACATAGACACGGATGCACTGTTTGCAGTTGGTAACAGACTACCTCTTGAAGAACTCGTTGTTAGTAGAGAGGTGACAGATGAAGTGTCAAAACTGAAAGAAAATGAAAAGGTTATGTTTTTAAGAGCTGTTAAAAAGCATTGTGTGACTGCATGCAAGTATGTAAAAGAAAAAAGTTGCATATCAAGCGGGTTACTGAAAAGTGTTAAATTTTTGGCAAAAGAGAAGTAAATCTAGAAGCTGTGCGAATTTGGTAAAGGTTGCCAAAATCATGCCTTTTAATGTTCCACTCGATAGGTTGCAAGATGAATGGAAGCTTTTGCAGCTGAAAAAGATGATGAGGCATCCGAAAACAAAACCATTGATAACTACTGGCAGCAGCACATTTCAAAAAAGGACTCAACTTCCAACGATCTAAAGTTTCCTAATGTTTCTAAGGTGATAAAAGCTTCACTTGCATTATCACATGGTAATGCTGACATTGAAAGACTATTTTCCATTTCAAAGCACCTTTATGGTGAAAATAAGACAGCAAGGACTGAAAGATTTTTAAACAGCATACTTATAGTTAAAGACGCTGTAAAAAAGAATATCCTCATTTGCTTTCTTTACCAATTGGTCCAGAAATGATTAAATGTGCACAACAAGCACACGCAAATTACACAACATACACGGAGAAATGAAAAAGGATTTGGAATTGAAACAGAAGCAAAAAGAAGAGCAAAAAAGAAAGGATTGTGAAGAAGAAACTAAGAAAATGGAAAAAATTAAAACATCTATTGAAAGTGAAACTGTAGAAATCTTTACAAAAAGCATATAGGCTATTTTGGTAAAAGTAGGTAAAAAGGGATAATCCTTTTCTGTTTTTTGAGTTCTTAACAAATTGCTTTTGGTCACCTTTTAGTTACTTTTTTTGTCACCTATGTTTTCAAATTTGTCACCTTTCTCACTTTATTCAAAGGCCATCAGCAGTCCTCGGCCTGCCTTACCATGATAATTTGAATTTTGAGTCAAAAGGAGCACGATAACTAGAGTTCAAAACTACTAGCTGTCGGTGGTGTTGTTGGGAAAAAATATTTGGGGAACTCACCTTGGGGTTGGTTGGACACACCAAAAGAAAAAAGCTTTCAAACCAATTTACATTTGTATCATTTTTACATTAAAATCTAGAATATTTTAGGCTATGGCCAGCCCTGTAATAAGGAGGAAGAGGTTGTTCGGAGAAAAACAACTTGTAATCGCACAACCCCTGTTATAAGTAGGATATAAGGTTTTTTTTTCTTAATAAGTTAAACATTTTTCCTTCCCGTCAACTGTTCATTTGTAGCTTCTGTGAATCAATGAACTTAAATGTCTTAAAATCTCACCTGAGAGTATTGAGAAGAAACAATTTGAGAACCTACATTTCTTAACTTAATAAATGTAAAAAATGACTCTTTTCCACACCTATAAATGATTCCACTTAGATTATAAATGCTCTGAAGTAGTGTTTTTTTCTCAGAAATAAAGCATTTACTATTCATTTCTTTCCATTTTAGATCTTTCCTCATCGAAGAAAAATGCAGATTTTTGAATAATTTTGCTCAACAAACTGCCGATGTTGAAATTCCTGGAGAGTTTTTGTTACCTAGGGTAAATTTCACTTGTAGCATGTTTAATTTTTTTCATCTTAAAAAGATAAAGAAATTAATAAAAATAAAAAAGAGCTGGAGCATAAAAATTTTAAAGTTTAGTGTTCACACTTTGATGTTCTGTCTTATTGATTGAAAAATACTCAAACCTGTCAAATTTAAATGAATTTGAAAATTAAATGATATTTTTCTAAGGCTTTGAATAATCTAACTTTGAGTTTTTTCAATTATATTTTAACATGAAATGTTTCATTTCAGCACAATCATTATTTTGTCAGAATTTCAAGGTTCATGCCCAGAGTAGACATAGTGCAAAAACACAATACTGCTGCACGTCGACTGTACATTAAGGGCCATAATGGAAAGGTAATTTATTTACTTTAAAGTGTATTTTGTAGTAGTTGTATTTGTAGTAATAGTTTTTGAACAAAACTTCAATTAAAACAATATTCTCTAGATCTATCCATATTTGGTTGTAAATGATGCGTGTCTGAGTGATGCTAGGAGAGAAGAGAGAGTGCTGCAACTCTTGCGTATGCTGAATCATTACTTGGGTAAACAGAAAGAAACTTCCAAGCGTTTCCTGAATTTCACAGTCCCTAGGATTGTTCCAGTTAGTCCTCAGTTGCGCCTGGTGGAGGATAATGAATCTTCTATTTCACTTTTAGATATATACAAGCAGGTATGCTTTCAAAAATTTAATGTTCGATGTGACTTTTTTTTATTGATATGTTTTTGTGAAAATTTTGTTTGTTTGGCCTAAATTTTATCTCTTTCTTCTTCCAGTCTTGAATAGAAATATAAAAAACCAAAAAAAATTTTTTGTTTCTTTCAAACAATCCATATAATTGCCTGACAAAACGAAAAGTAAAAGTTTATGGGACCATTCAACAAAAAGCAACCCTTTGTCCCGCTAATGACGGTTTCTATAGTTCATTAAAAGGTTATAATTTTAAAGGATAATGACGAAATTTTTTTCTTAAGAAATTTCACATAAGTTTGTAATTTGTTGAGCAGAAAAAATTATTCATTAATGTTTTTAAGTATTTTTAATGAAATATATGAGGCGTCACGTGCGGGACAAAATGACAGTTTTCCCATTAAATGACCCTTATGGAAATAAATAGAAAAGGAGTGTAATATACCATTACAGGTTTGCAATTAAATATGACTTTTAAATACCAGAGAACTTACCATATTCTATCATGTTCAAAATGAGTCATTTTCTTGAATTTTTAATTAAAAGCAACATTTAATTGTTTAAGCACTTGAAGTAAAATATCCTTCTTATTTAGAATGCTCTATATGTATAGTCTTGAGCTAGCTATAGTAAGAGTACAGTATCTTTCATTTTAATAAATTTATGGGATACACTCCATAAGTTTATTAAACCGAAAGATATTCATGGGTCAAATTTCTGTTCAGATAGCAAAGGTCATTGTTTACGCTTTACAAATCCCAAGTAAATCATGTAATCAAGGAAATTTACTACTTCAACAGGGTTGTAGGCACTTGGACTAGTTTACCAAATGCAGGAGTTACTTGCAATGGGGTGATATTTTAATAGGGCTCTTGATCTTCATTAGGGATCAATACATTGAATAGAACCGCAGACCAGCCTAGTTGGGCAAAGAGCCTGTTACTGGTCGTCACATTAATATTTGTATAGATAAGTTCCCAGAGCACTATATTAAATTATTTTTTTCTTATCTTTACTAATAATAAAGCTGAAAGTCTCTCTGTCTGGATATCAGGAGGATGTCTGGATCTCTGTGACGAGCATAGCACCTAGACCGTTTGGCCGATTTTCATGAAATTTAGCACAAAGTTAGTTTGTAGCATGGGGGTGTGCACCTGGAAGAGATTTTTTTCCGAAAATTCGATGTGGTTCTTTTTCTATTCCAATTTTAAGAACAAAACTATCATAAGATGGAGGAGTAAATTACGAAATTATCATATTATGGAACCTTAACATGGGCACAAGCCAATTGGCGAGATACGAAATTATCATAACGTAGAACCGTAACATGGGTACAAGCCAATTGGCGAGAAAATTCACCATACATTATTTGTAAATATACAAGCGAACCAAAAGACCTTTTAATTTTTTCTATTACGGGCAAAGCCCTGCGGGTACCACTAGTTAATAATAAAGTTATTTTTTTCAAAGAAAATTTCTATCAATGAAGTGTTGGGGCATGTTTAATGATGTAGACATTTCACCTCTATTCACTCTTGCACTCATTACAAAGTTTTAAAAATGCATTTGTATTTTACTCTCTTTTTCAAGCGATGTGCCAAACGTGGAATAGAGTATGATGCTCCTCTTCAGCGGTTTTATGAAAGGCTTGCAACTGTACAGGCTCGTGGTTCTCAAGCCAGTCATCAAGTTCTCCGGGACATCTTGAAAGATGTCCAAAGTATTATGGTGTCCAAGAGTTTGCTCAAAGACTGGGCTGAGCAAACATACCCTGTAGCTACTGATTATTGGACATTTAGAAAACAAGTGAGTTTTGTTTGTCATATTATTTAATGGAAAAATTTTATATGTGGGAATTCCACGGGTAACTGTTTTAAGCAAAACAATACGTACTTTGTAAGGTAAACGTAACAACGCAAAATATGTTATGCAAACGATCTTTTGGCCTGAAATACTGTGTTTTTAAAGCTGAAAATAATGATATAATTGAATTCCCGAAATACATTTTGGATGATTTTTAAATATTTATTGAAAACATGGTAACTGACTGATAATTTAAAAACAAGTATTTCAGTTGGTTACCATGCTTTTAACATTTTTTTAAAAATTGTCCAATATTTAGAGAATTAAATTTTTCCATTGAATTCAGCCTAAAAATAGGATATTCCACGAGAAGAGATTGTTTTTGCAATGTATAAATTTTGCATTGAATATTAGAAAATGCGTATTGTTTTGCTTCAAAAATGTCGGTCAGTTGAATTCAGCATAAAAAATACAATATTCCACAGCAAAATATTTTTTTACAATGTTTACCGTAAAACCACATTTAGACCACTTAATGTGTATGGTTCTTCATATTTTCATTATTCTTTGCAAAAAAGGTTGAGAATTTAACCATACGCTACCATAAATCTCAGCTATAGAGTGACACTTCGAAAAAAATTCTAAATTACACACAAAGGGAGAGGAAATTTTGTGTATAGTGGAATCAAGTTTGCTAAGAGTAATCAAAACCAATAGAATCAGATGGCTGGGGCATGTATTTAGGCGTGCAGATCTGGACCCGGTTAAAAAGCTAACTTTTTCAAAGATTGAGGGTACAAGGAGAAGGGGAAGACCAGCAACAAGGTGGCTGGATAGTGTTGAGAAGGACCTTAAAATTTTGGGAGTGAACAGGTGGAGAAACCTGGCAACGTGTCGTATAGCCTGGAGGAAGCAGATGGAGAAAGCCTTGGCCTGCACCAGGCTGTTGTGCTGATGAAGAAGAAGGAATAAAGTTTGCATATGATGGTGACAACTTTAGGCCACCTTTTTTTTTTTTTTTTTTGATATGCACCGCTAAACCGCTTCGGTTTAAAGTTACAGTGCATAGATTGTTCTGTTCCAATCCGGTACACTGCAAAAATTTATTTAAAAAAATTTTTGTACGTACTTTTTTCAATTTATAAATTTTTTTTATACTTTTTGAGTAAGTTTCAGGTTCTCTAATAAAATCAATTGCAAAAAATACAATATTTTATTCAGATATATAAAGATGAACGTTAGATGGTATGAAAAGCAATTAGTAGGTACCTACTTCTGGATTTTTCTTTTTTTTTTTTTTTACAAGGGCATTTTTGTTTATCATTTTTTACAGGGGCTTGATACAAATTTTGTCTCAATTGGATAGGGTTCTTGGTTCTCGCAATAATGTTTTTTTTTTTGTACCAAATGACATTGGGAGAATGAAGCCAACACCAAAATTCACCCTTTTTTTGCTTTCCTTGTTGAAATTTGGTTGCTTCTGATTTCTTGGATCACCTTTTCCATCAGTTCAGGCGAATAATTGAGGTAAGGACAGCTGTCTATCTTTCTTTTCCCTGGATTCATGTCTAAAACCAAAAAAAAACCCGAAAGCTAAAAAATTGCTCAAGACTGTTATAACTCGGTAGGCCATTCTAATAATAATTATCCATTTATATGAAATCAATTTAAATAAAACAAGATGATAATAGATAAGCAAAGAGCTTACCTTCATTTGTTCATCTGTAGTTCACGTTGGAACTGCTCTCTATAATCATTTTATATTTCTTTTAATTGTGTAGTGTTGTAATTGTTACATGCTTTATGTAGTCACTGCTCAATAATTCAACTAATGAAGAAATTAAATGCATTTATTAGCTAACGTTACATCACATATCTACACACTATGGTGGTTCGAGAGAGACTGACTGTTTTACAATATGGACGCAAACGCGGAACAAAAATGGAAAAAGTTTTGGTTTGTATTTGAAAGTTTGCGTTTCAGTTTAGTTTTGGTTTGCGTTTAGCAAGGTTCCTCTTCAGTTCACTTCAGAGATCACTATTGGAACGTCATTTCTAATAAAGACAGTACAAAATTGTTCACAAAATATTGGCCAACGATAGTAAAAATGGGTGGTTGCAACTCGAATTCCTGTATTTTGTTTATTTGGAAACGACAAGTAAACAAATTAACATCAGAATTCTCCGATAAAGGCTAAATCATCTTAGATACCTAAGTAATAAACTAACCTTCGGAGTATTCAATCAGCAAATATAGGTTGCAAAGGAGACTTTGAGTGCTAAAGCAAAAATTGCAAAAAACCTCCCAACACAAATGAATTTTGGCACGAGAATAACACTGGAGCTTTGGGTAAACAACTGAATTTTGCTGCGCAACACTTGCAAACCTACTGAATTTTTTTAACGACTTCAGCTTTACTCCAACGACCACTACATGGCACATACTACCAGATTCCTTCTATAGTGTTGGTTCTGCAGAGCAGAGAAACACATTGGAGAGCTCAAATGCTTTATTCCTAGATTACACATTCAACATCATGCATTGCTCGTTGGGGCTCTGTGCTGGAGCAGAGCGCATACACATAACTACTTTATTTAGTGGCGCCCTCTCTTGACACACCGTGCAAGCGAACACTTAATAACACCTTCAATTGCCTAAAGTTGCAACATTGGTATAAAGTTATGCAGTTTTACGGTATTTTGCCTTGAATATTACAAAATACGTATTGTTTTGCTTCAAAAATGTCAGTAACCTGCGGAATCGTCTATACATAGTTATACTGAGGGGCGGAGAAACTGTTCCTTTTATTTACTCAGCTTACAATCAGTACCTAAATCTGAAAGTCTTCCTACTAACCCAGTGGCCTTCCTTTGAACTCCTTCCAATAAGGTTAATAATTACAATATTGTTTTTATGACAAGGCGGCCTAAGCAGAACAGCCTTCTCCACAGGAGTCCTACCAGATTTCTGTAAACTTTGCAAGTTGTAATCAAACAGTTTACGGATTTTAACATTTTGTGAATTTAAGGCCACTTATTTGTTTGCATATTTCATAGCTTTATTCCAAAATTCTTACCATTATTTTCAAACAACAAGTTTTTTTTATGTATTTTAATTTATACTTTGTGTTATGCAAATATTTTTGGTTAGTTTGCTTACAGTTTCTGGTGATAACACAGCTCTTTTCTTCCTATTTTTTAGCATTTATATTGTAGGATAACGCCAGACACATATGTTCAGATAAAATATAAATGGTGAAATAAGTCTTCGCGAGAATTTATTTATAAAAAGGTAAACCAAAAAATTCTTAAAAGGGTGAAACTCATTAAAATCTATCAATCATACTCTAGTGTTTGAATTGGTTTAGCAAAATTTAGAAGGACATTTAAGTATTAAATATACTTGAATTGTAAGTTTTTTAAAATAACTTTGTTTTCTAGTTTACCCTTCAACTTGCTTTGGCTGGTTTTGTAGAATATGTGCTTCATCTGACTCGTTTGAATCCGGACATGATGTATATTCATCAAGATAGTGGACTGATGAACATATCCTACTTTCGCTTCAATGTTGACGATGCAAATGGTTTGTTCTTTTATTAATCTACTTATTTTCAAATGTGTACAATTGTTAATCTTTCAAAAATGGTTTAATTATGTGCTGTAAACATTAAAAATAGTTATTGTATGCTCATGTCTAGAATAGCTTGTAATAACCGATTATTGGAAGATGATGGAATTTATGCTCATGAGAGCACATTCCTTATGTGCATCTGTTTTCAATTTTGAACTATGTCACAGTAACTTCGCCATGATTTTGTATTGTCAATAATATATGTATTAAGATTCAATGATGTACACATACAAAAGTGTGGTCGATAAAAGAATGTTACTTTTTCTTTTTGCCTCGTACTAATTCTTATATGAAATTATAGTTTGTTATTTTTTACAGGTGAATTGGATGCCACACGACCTGTGCCATTCCGATTAACTCCCAATATTTCAGAATTCATTACGACAATTGGAATTTGCGGACCTATGACTGCATCGATGGTGGCTGTTGCCCGTTGTCTTGCAATACCTAATTTCAAAGTAGCATCACTTTTGAGAGCTATTTTAAGAGATGAAATGATTGCTTGGTATAAGAAAGTGAGTTTTTTTTGCTATTTTGTATCTAGAAGTCATGTACCATTGATCTAGAAATCATGTCTATGAATTGTCTCATCCTAAGTATTTTTCTATTTTTGAAAATTTTTAAATTTATTTTGGGGTTGTTTTTGGGGGAGGGGGGGGATTATAAACTTTAAAAAAATTCTTCAATACCTCTAGAGATATAGTGGCAATTTTATTACTCATAATATTATTGTTTTCCGCTAGGAGATATTGATTGTTGATAAAATTTGTTTTTATTTTCATTCTAAAGTTTAAATTATTTATTCAATTTTTGGCAAATGGAAATAAAGGAAAATTCAGGGTACTTTATTTTTTAACAGAATGAAAGTTCTGCACAGTCTAGTTTTTCTTCTTTTTTTGATGAACAGTATTTTAAGAGATCTTAATGCTTTTTATTTATTTTCTAAGTATATTAATTTATTAAACATAAAATTCAAAGCACTTTATTCTACTTAGAAGAAAGAGCGTAACAAACTTTTTTTTTGGGGGGGGGGGGCAATCACGACTTGCTTATTGTTTTCACTTGACTGTTGAATGACATCCATCTTTTGATTTTATTTTCCTATGCTTATAATGCAGGTGTCTGTTTACCTCAGAATCAAATTATTTATAAATGACCTTCTCAACTTTACACAATCCTTTTTATGTAAAAACAGTATCCAGTATGCAACATAAAGCCAACACATAGCACGCAGCCCCTGGCATTCATTTGAATTTTGACGTCTTGAATTCATATTATGGTTGCAATAAAAGCCATTGGTAGAAACAAGAAACCAAACGAGTAGGGCCCTATCGCAATTTGTGATTGCAAAAAACATAATTTGAATTCAAGATCTGAAAATTCAAAAAAATTTAATTTCCTTTTTGTGTTATGTATTTATTTTGATGAGGTTTTTTTTTATTAATAATGCATTTTTTTCCTTCTTGAAAGTGATTACTGTCTATACTTATACATATAAGTCAACCCAAACGTAGGAGAAAGATCGGGAAAAAATCGAAAACCTGCTTATAAGTAAAAACTCTGCTTTCTGAAAAAGTCGGGGAAACTTTTGCTGCTTATTTTGAATAAAAATTCATCAAAAGGAGGAATATAAAATGTATTGAACATTGTTATGTTAAAAGTCCAATTTTTAATTTTTTGCCAAAAAGGGGGTGGGGGTTACTTCTGTAATCTCGAAAGTGAGCATTAATTCGGGTCAATCAAGAATATTCACGAATATGGCTATTCCCGCGACTTATATATTGGCTGCATTGTATAAAAGATGCTAATAAATTTTTTTTGGTTTATTTTTACGTATCTTTCATCAGATGAGTGAGGTATATTTTGATTTTAAAAATCAGCTTAAAATGTTCAACAGGCATGTTTGACATAATTTGCAATTTCAGCTAATTTAGAGAATATAGATTAGATACTAGAACGTCTGTTGGTATACAGGAAAGTAGGCTCATACAGTTCTAGACAGAACTTCTTTTTCTCTCCAGCGAGTGCCACTCTCCCCAAAAATTTGATGCCCTAGATACTGGTAATTTGATGCCCAGACAGGTGTTTTCAGAATAATTATTAATATTCAGGATGGGGCATTTTTAATCATAAATTTACGTTATATGCAAAAGTCTGAACTCAATCGTCAATTTTAGCCCAAACTATCATAATCCTAGTACTTAATGTTATCAATTTTATTTCAGAGACAAGATGATTCTCAAGTAAATGATTCTAAGCCTGATGCTGATGGTGCAGTTATTATTCAAATGGTAACTAAAGCTGTGACATCAATAATGGCTAGGCTGCAAAGTAAGTGTTTGTCATTTCACTTATGAACAGATATTATAACATTGGTTCAGGCTTAGCTTTAAAAATTGACTTTTTAAAGTTAAGGGATTTTTCAAAGTTTAGAGGTAGTGCACATATGTATGACCAATATTCACCAAGGCATTTAAGTTCAAAATTTTGAGAGAATGCACTGAAAACAAGATGGGGACATATCGTCCTACCAGAAGAACACAGATCACAGCCATTATTAAAGCAAAGAATAGGATATATTTTTACTTTCATTGCTAATGAAAAAGAAATCTGGGACTGTGATACACAAAAATATAAAGGGTGTTTTTTTAAAGGTATAGAACTTTAAGTTGGCAACACTGTTTGATATGTGTGCCATTTTGATAGCTGTCACTTGTTTTGTGTTCAGTTCGGTTTGCCATTTCATCATGAATAGACAACAAGGTGGTGCAACATGCCACACAGCGCGTGTCACAATTGATTTATTGAAAGACACGTTTGGTGAATGAATAATTTTGCGTAATGGACCCGTGAATTGGCCTGAAAGATCATTCAATTTAACAACGCTGGACTACTTTTTGTTGGGCTATGTGAAGTCTCTGGTCTGCACCGATAAACCACAGACGATTTACGCCTTGGAGAGAACATTCGCCACCTTGTTACTGACTTACGGCCTCTATTGCAGCAAAAAGTGAGAAAATTGGACTTTCTCTGAGCCAGCCAAGGTGGCCATATGCCAGAAATCATATTTAAATAAAAATGGCAAAGAATCATCTTTCGAATAAAGTAACAATTATGGCAATTAACAACATTTAACTGTTTTATTTGAACCTGAAGTTCTCTACCGCTAAAAAAAACACCCTTTACTACAAAAGCTCCTACAATTTGAGAAAAAAATTGCATTTATTAATCTGCTGTATGGCTCTCGAAAACCAGAAGTGTAAAGTGGTATAAGTCACAAAATGTCGCCCTTCATACTCTGAATATTGGTAGTACTGATGTTTGTTTTTGTGTGTGTGTTCTAATTGTTTTTTTTTATGCTTGTGGTTTCTCTAAATATGAATGGGATAACATATGGATCATACAATAAGTTAAAATTGTGTATTTTTTCACTAAACCCTTTTTTCACTTCTTAAATTTCATATTTTAATTCTGCATCTCATTTTGACCATTTGTGCAATTAGAAGTACAGTAGGCTTCGCTTAATGTGATCACAGTTTGCTCTCATTTGCTTGATGTCATCAGAATCGCAAAGTCCCAGAACACTTGCATATTAACATGTGTTAAAAAAGTTGGATATTGTAATCAGTGTCTTTATTGTTTTTCCCCATTTTTGTTTCTCAATCAACAAAAATTTCAAGACAACCCTGGCAAGACTAACTTTCTGAGTGGCATTTTGAGGTTTTTAATACATTGCAAATTTTTTCTAGGAATGAAACAGGAATTTCGTTCTTAATGACCACAGACTCACCCTAAGATGCTTTTCATTTGCATATGTTACTCAGTAAGAAAGCACCTTTCATATAGTGAAGGAATTTTTCAAATAGGTGCAGTGGTTCCGGAGATTACCTCGAACATATAAACACACAAAAATCCGCCCTCTCTCTTTATAATATTGGTATAGATATGACGCGCAGTTTAATACCCTGTAGATCGACCTTACCTTTCAATGTTACGAAATGTAACAGTTTCTTTTTCAAAGAGAAAAAAGGAAATTTTCTGACACCATATTGTTGGAAAATTTTGTTTTTTATTCCATATTGATAATGTTTGCATTTTAGCCAATTCTTTAAAAGCTTTGATAAATACTGTCAGTATTGAATTTACAATGGGCTGCCATCAAAAAAAGCTGAATTCAAATGAAAATTTAATTCATTAGCATTAGTCTGATTACAACGCTTATTGTATGCTATGGCTGCCAACATTGAAAGCTGAAAAATTAGAGACTAATGCGTAAAATTCGAGAGACTTTGCATGAATAAACGTAGACAAAAATTAAAGTGCAAAAAGGATTTTTATAATATAAGTAGAGATTTCTTAAATCAGGCCAGTTTAGGAGTCGAAATTCGAAAGTTAAGATTACTATTATTACTTTTTTGAAGTTAAAAAAAAAACTTTAATGTTTAAAATATTTTTTTTAACCAGAGGCTTAAGTTTGTTTTCTCTTGTAAGTAATAATCAACATTTCTTACAACAAATAAGGATTTGGGAAATTCAGAGAAAAATTGGAATCATTTTACCTTTTCTTTTTTGAGAGGGGGGGATACAAATTTAAAAAGGAAAATGAAAAAAAACATAGCTCAAAAATGACTGCTTTTGCAACTGTGATCATTTTACTGTAGGGATTTTTACTGATTCTAATCACTAGAAAATCCCTTATTTAAGGAATTTCGTTGTTTTGATGAAATTTCGGGAGATTTTTACTTTGTTAGGGAGTTTGGGAAATGGTATCATAATTTGAGTCTCCCAAACGAATTTGGAAAATTGGCAGCTATGGTATACCATACACACTGATTGCATTATGGGTTCAAAATTAAATTGTATTTTTGCAGGTTTGGCTACATTTGAAGGTTCTGACAGCAAAGTGAGCACATTAGTTGCAGCAGCCAACAGTCACGATAATTTATGCAGAATGGACCCAGCATGGCACCCATGGCTGTAAAAAGTTCATCTTACCCATCAACAGCATATGTATTTTTTAAGCTGGGACATTTTGTACTGTATTTTTTAAACTCATCTCTCATTTTTTAAAATAAACTGTGATGCAACCATTTTGTATTGAATTCAATCAGTTTGAACGTTTACAAAACTTTCTTTCCTCAGCACTTTGTAGCAGTATTAAGAACTCCTCTTTAAACAACCGTCGTTTCCTAATTACTGAAACCAGTTAGAAAAAATCTTATCTAAATTTTTGATTTTTTTCCCACACCCATCCGTTCAATAAAGGGTGTTGGTGATTCAAAATTTGTGAAAATTTTGGGTTGCCGTTTCCAAAAATTTTGGTCTGGCAACGTTCTGAACTAAAAAAAAACTTTTTTTTTAAAAATAATTTCAATGATTTTTGTATGCACATTTGAAGAGTATTTACAGGGGCAAAAATTTTAAACGGCGCGAAACTGGGGTTAAACCATTAGCATATATTGCGTGACATATGAATAGACCTGCCATATGTCCCGATTTGCAGATAAAATTCCGGTGTCCCGACTGGTTTACTTCACGTCCCGGAAAATGATAAATTTGACTTTAGATGAACAAAAAAGTCGAAAAATAACCAACTACAAAGGATTATTTGGGATAATTACTTTGCCATTTGTAACATAAAAACGTAAAATAATTATTGAATTAGCTTGTGAAGGCATTTACAACAGTATTGAAACCTAAAGAGCTAGTGAAAAATACATGTAAATATTGTTCATTTTTTCCCCCCAAGTGTTTCTCCTTCCTTAAGTAACTTAAAAATATTAACATGTAGGAAATAAAATTTATCTGCTCGGATCATGTATTATTACTCATGATTTTGGTTCATAATTTAGTGACCATTTATTCATAGCATAGAAAATAAACTACCGTTTAACATACTGTAAAAACTAGCCAAGGGTGTGAACCCTTTTGAATACTCGTGACACTGAGGTGGAGGAAGGGGGAGGCTTCTCTTCCGGAGTGAACATGTAAGAAATTTGGCAAGCCTATATATGAAACTGTACGCATATGAATACGACACATATAACTTTTTAATGGAAAGCGAAAAATAGCACTTTTTTATTGATTTGCTTATTTTCCAAATCAATGCATTTTTCACAAACACATTATGAATTGAAAATGTATGAAATACATGTGTGGATATCCGTGCTTTGTAGTAATTTGTTAATAGACAAAATTTTTGCATTTTATTTAAGGAAGTCTTTTAATGAGTTTAGTCCCAGCGCATCATGCACAGTCGCTGCGGCGAATTTGGGATATCCGTGATTTGACGTCGAGTACAGTTGTATAGATCTTCCGACACATTTAAAATATTTAATGGCTTACTTTTTTTGCTTGGTGATAACATGCGTTATTTCGTCTTTTCAATGAACTTTTAAACAAATCTAAGTATTAAACAAGACAAAGACTTCCATCAAAAGAATAATAAATCTTCAAACAATGAAAATCATCCCATAAAACCCTAAAATAATCCACGATTTAAGAAAAGTCATTTAATAAAAAGTGAAAAGCTAGATTAAAATAGCCCCCCCCCCCCCCCCAAGCCGTAAAACATTTAAAGAAACCTTCATGAAAATGTTGAATAATCCGTCAAAGAAACTGGAATAGAATTAATTGCAAAGTTGTAAAATACTCAAAAACAATATAATTTAAAATATAGTATTTTATTATCCAAGAAGTTTTCTTTGCAACAGAGAGAATACAAGGATTGCAATAAAATTTAAGCCGCCCAATTCTCGCAAAATGAAAATAGAATCTTAATGGTCAGAAAATAACTTGACGTAAAATGAGGCTTGCCATTATTCTTCCTTAAAAACACAAAACAGTGTTGTTTCAATTGAAAATTTCCTGACTGAAGTTCTCAATTCTAAAAATACAGACAAAGTAATAATATCAATGCAAAAAGATGTGATCTCTCATCAAAAACAACCCTGTTGTAAAAATTTCCCCGCCAAGAAAACCTTTAACTTTTCCGCACAAAAAAGAAAACCTGCATCCTAAACCCAAAAACCCTCAGCCATAAAGAGTTATGATATCTAGTTTGCCCGCCAAGTATCTCTGCCAAATAATCGTCATCCCTGTTCTCTTTCATCACACCTACTTCCATTAGAACCTCCTCCCACCTTCAACTCCTCAGAAATATGGATAGATCCTTTAAATTGTTTATCTTGTTTGGCGGGAAGCTTTTTGCTCACCAAGCAACCACCTCAACCAGAAACTTGTTTGAAGTTGTATGAGAAAATACCTCAACTTGTTCTTACAGTGATTACTTATAGAGGGTGTTCCGTTTTAACCTGCAAGACCTTTATTTTCGCAACCGTTAGTCCTAGATATATACTTCCAATTGCATAAATGTTCAAAATTAAATTCAGGGTTAAGATATTGAAAGTTTGAAGTAAAAATCAAAATAAGTCAAAAGATACAAAATTTAACTTTTTGTAAGGGCCCCAGGTCCCCTAACTAATATTTATGGAAATAATCTCCATTGAAAAATAATTCCAACACGAGAAGTTTGAAATTAGTACGACCAATATTCACCGAGATATGAAACGCAGCGTTTTGTGACTTACACCACTTTTCACTCACAGAAAAGTTTAGAATTTATTAGAAGACACGACTAACAAAAATATAAACACTTTTTAACAAAACAAAATGATCCAAAAAATGAACAAACTGAATTCAATCGAATATACATCAATCAAGAAGGTTAAAGACACTAGGGTGCTAAAAGCATCTTCTAACAATTTAAAACTGTTCCAAAAATAACAGTAATTTTTAAGTGTTAAAAGGATGGAATGAAAGACCGAGTCGCAAAAACAAACGAAACTTAAAATCATCCATATGGAAAAATAAACTGTTGGAAACAAAGATACTAATTACAAAAATGAAATTCAAAAAAAAAAAAAGAAAAGAAACGCCTTTCAATAATACTTTTGTTACAAATTTGTTTTGTGTTGCAGAAGCGGAAACACTTTCCAGAGCATCCATTTATCATTTGAAAATACTAACTTTCAAATCTTGTAATGTTGTCATAAACTATGATACAAAAAGCAAAGCGAATATTAAATGTGTTTGTTAAAAATAATCAGCTGACATGCATTCTCGCCTAAATATGAGCAGAGGTTTGTGTTTAAAAAAAAGGAAAAAGGCTCAAAATGCAAAACTAAAAGAAATTCACTCATAAATATGGGACATAAAATTTATAATAAAATAATTAAACTAAATAGATAAAAGAAATAAGTGGACTAAAGGGCTTGTCCTATGTCTTTAAAGCATTCAACAAAAATTTTTGTTTCAGGCACGTCATTTTTGGGGATCAGTGGGTCAATTTCTCCCCTTCCTGCCTTTGGAAAATTAATGCTTTACTATACAAGTTAGAGAGGTTTTAGTTATTTTTAGATAAAAATTTCATGGAGTATATACGTCCTTTGCTACCCACCACGTGGGAAAAATCAAAATGACGGGCCAGTTTTAATTTTAACTAAGCAATTAAATAGGGGGGGGGGGGAATCCATGCATGGTAAACATAACATTTTCATCAAAGACAGATTAGTTACTAACGCTTCTCTGTGCATAAAGACTTGTAAAGGAAGGCATGTAGCTTCTCTCAATCCTCACCATACAGTTAAAATATTCATTCTGAAACTGTTCATGAAATTGCAAGTGTGGGGGGGGGGGGGAGCACCTAGCGTCAAATGCCCGCACATTCTCCCCCCCCCCCCCCCCCAATCAAGCACCATGAGTACAATACCTTACAGTAGATAGGCTGCAGTTTAATTAATGCACCCCGAAAAGAATCTGTCAAAAAAATTCTTAAATGCTCAGAAACACCGTATTGCCATAAACGCAGCACATAAAAACAATGATCAACTCGTGACATCCATGATATATCAGAGTAGAAAATACCCATTAAAAAGAAAAATTCAATGTATATTTGCTAGTAGCTTATATCCCCCAACTATTAAAGAAAAAGTGAAGGAATAAAATGGAATCTCGCGTTTAAATCGATTTTCAATTTTTCTCTAAAAATCGGGAATGTTTTACCCATCTAGGTTTTGCCCCCCTCCCCCTTTTTTTGCAAATACACTCATGTTTACGATTTAGAATGAACAATTATCATATTTACGCATGACAAAAGTTCGTTTCCCGCAATTATTTTTGAAGTGGTTAGTTTTTGCGAATTTCTGCAATCTGTCGCTTTTATTTTGCACTAACATCAATAAAATATATACAGACTTTTCATTTCTTGCTTCCTTATGCTCCTTTTACATCGACTTTTCTCTTTAAAACGAGCTCCATTTCACTTGCAATCGACTATACGAACAGGAGATTCGACTTTTCCCGCACTTTCTGAACAGTCGGGCCGCTTATTGTAACAAAAGCTTCTAATTAACGGGATAATACATAGTTGTATCAGAATGTGCCAGTATCTATTTTTTTTTTTCAATTGTTTCGTTTAAACAGTTGAGCTGAAGTCGGGGTGATAAAAAGTCGTATACTAAAAAAAGAAAGAGTAGGTTAAAAGTAGGGAAATAAGGAGAGAGCTCTAAATAGAAGGAACTCTTCGGGGTCTGGACCTACCCTGTAATAATTCTAGATTAAGCGAGTTATTTGTTTTTACTTCATTGTGCCAAAAAATCTAGTTTTATGATTCTGCCATATATTCAAATTACATCTAACTACTACTTCATTCGTATTTTGTGCAGAAAGGGTATCAGTCCGACACTTATGTCCTTTCTGGACTAAATGAAAAATGTGGTTACTAAATAGTTTGTTGTACAAGAATCAACTACCCTTCTACTGTGAGGCTCTGAGAAGGTGAGCTCCGATTAAGACAAATATTTAATGTCTCGGAAAATAGGAAGGGGTAATTGGAGCTAAATTGAGCTGAGAAACTTTTAAGTAGTTTTTCAAAAAGATACCAACTAAAATCTGAGCCAATATCACGTCAATTTTTCACGAAACTACCGTAAAATAGGTAAACGTAGTCAAGGTCACAGCTCAACTAACCAGAGCTGCACTTATATGCCAGTCGATTTCTCTAGCAAACAAATATGGTAAAACCACAGCTAACTCAGTTTTGTATGAAATGGGGCTTTTTTGCCCTTTCTTAAATAATCAGATTCAATAAGCTGAAAAATTAAAAATTTCCCTCGGTTCATATTTTGAATCACTGGTAGTTAGTTTCTCCCTTCGACAACTCCCCCTTTTTTTTCCAATCATTCTAGCAAGTGGCCAAAGCGGAAGCGACTAGTAGACTAAAGGTTTTTTTTTTTTTTTTTTTGTCAAGGCATGGGCCCATTAGATGGCCTTGACAACTTATGACTTTTCTGCGTTAAACCCATGAAACTGATCGGCTTATGCATCCACCAATCAATGTCAACGTTTCAAAGTTTATTTTTGATTGGATGCCGCCCATTTTGACCGCAGGAGGCGCTGAGTGGAACCCCTGTATCCATCAATCAATGTAATGGAAAGGGGTTCCTTGTAGCGCCCTTTTTGTTGACATGAGTTTCATCGATTGTCACAGCCCAACAAGAATTAAGCGGAGGCCATTGTCAAGGCTACGTTGATCGTGCCTCACTTGGGGCTTCGAAGAAGTCGAAGTAGTTGAATAGTTCAAGTTAAGGCCATAAGAGTCGATACATAAGCTTAAGATTTTTGATCAGAGCACGTATTGTTTTCATTGCGATGATTTATTTTTCTTTTCATTTGAAGAAATATAATTTACGTACCGAATAAGTAAATCAAATATCTTTTGCCAAGCAAATCAGTCTAATCTGCCTAACTTGCCCACCTATGTGTCTAGTGCTTTTATTAAAATGTGCCTAAAATGTTTAACTTAATGCACATAATTATAGCAATTTGTATATGCAAGGGATATTTCAACATTGTGGCAAACTTCCAATGTAAATACTGGAAATTTAGTCATCTTCAATTTAACCTTTTCAGTAACTGATTGAAGTATGTTAAACCGAATGGGACATTTCAAACACAATAACCAAGTGGAAAATAATGAAATAAAAATGTTTTAAAGTACCATGTTTTTTAAAATGAACTAAAAAGTATGAATTTCTCTAAGCTGCATGTAGATTTAAAGCCCTATATAGTTTCAAAATTGTTTACGGTTTGTCTGGAAAATTTGCATCTGTGAGTTTAACAGCTATCAAAGCACTTGTGAACTTTAAAAATGAAAAACATGGAGCACATGAACTAGAAGTGTAAAGAAAGGTTAACAATGAAAACGCCTATTATTGCTACTACTAGCTGTGTCGCCCAGCTTTGCACGGTCCACCTCGAAAATAAAAGTTATGTCAAGTGACGTGTGTTCAACACTCAGGCTTGAACCAAAAAAAAATAGTGAAATTGTGCTGCAGATTGCGGGAAAACCCCCAAAAAGTAAACATTTTAAATCCCCTGATTACAGGAAAAGCCTCGAAACAAAAACAAGATTTTTACCTGTTCATATTCGAGAAAAACATAGCAACAGATCTTTCATCTCGATGATTTTCTTCACCGCTATACATTAATAAAAAGCGTTGTTGCGGAAAGTTGAGATTAAGCACTGAATAATTTGAATGAAGGAAAGCCTTCGAAAAATAGGGATTATATGTCGAAATCTAAGTGTCATAATTAATAGTTTTTAATTGATATCTCGGCTAATTATTATCGGAGAATTATGTTAAATAGCCAAACATGAAGACGGGAAGATGACGAATCCATCGATACCTGGTTCGATGGTCAGTTCACTGTCGTTCGGGAGAAGAAGCTTGGACATGCATAGATATGCTCAGTTTTTAATTATATAAGAGATAGACTACTATACTATTTGCAGAGTAATAAAATTGTTAAATTACAAAAGCATAGCCTGTTGCATGCAGCCCATATTTTTCCTTTTAAAGCTTTCAAGTATTTTAATAGCTATTAAAAAACTCAATTGGAAAATTTCCAGACAATCTGCAAGAAGTTCTGAAACAGTATGGGGCTTTAAATCTGCATGAAGTTTAGAGAAATTATTTTACCCTTTAGTTAATTTTTAAAACATTGCACTTTAAAACTTAATTTCATTCATTGTTAATACTCTAATTTTTCAAAGACTCGAGAAATTCGTTCCAACTTTTTTATTTAAATTGACACAAGTGAAACAGCAAATTCATAAACAAAACAAACAGGATAAATTTTAAAATTTTATTCGAAAAGTTTAAGCTCTATAACTTAAAAAAGACAAGGGCATTCAATGATCGAGAACTAAGTTTTAATTGTTTCAAATACATTTTTAATACAATTAGCATTTTATGGAGACTGAATTTTCCCCCTTTATAAATACTTATCTCCTTTTACGCTATTTTAATAAAATTACAATTTACATTGCTCTGTAATAATAAAGCTTTAATACAAAAAGTTTAAAAATGAGATTAAACAATTTAAAAACTTTTCCTCTAGTCCCCAATATATAAATGAATTTTTTCCTTTGATTATATTTCTTTTTTAACTTAGAGCCAATGGGGAGAAAGGAAAGATTAAATAATGACAAGCATTGTAACTTTCTTTTTAGACTGCTGAAAATTTCATATTTGGCTGGGTATGTAATATACAGAAAAGTACAAATGAAGCTTTCAGCAGCAACTCTAGCAGATCAGAATTAATTTACCTGAAGTAGACAATTTGTTCTACACAGCATTTGATATTTAAAAAAAATGCAAGCACAAGATGTATGAGATGTGACATTGCTTTATTAAAATGCTCCAGCTAATTTTGATGTTATCTGCTAAGGCCAATAGTAGTTTTGTTATGTGGATCAATCAATAAAACGGATCAATCGTTAAAACACAAAATAAAACTAATACTGACCATATGGTTGTACAAAATATCAAATGACACTTTTTTACATTTTAATAAAATTAAAATCCCAAAGTTTAATTTTGGGCCAAACAGGAATTTATTAAAAATAACAAAGGATATTTGTCACGTCACAAACTGGTCAAAATAATTTAGCTACCACCACAGGATACAAGGTTAACGACATAGGTTAAAAGAAAACTGAAGTTATACATTTGGCCATAAAATTAAACCTAGAAACAATGACTATTGTATAACAAAAACATGAAACTTTCGGCTGTCGGGAGCTCCCGATTGCGTTTCACTCCAGACTAGGCAAGTTCTGCCAAGGTTGAGATTGGTTTCCACGAATATCTTGAGCATAAACCTGCAAGGTCTGGATAAGAGAAATGATACATGTAAAGAAAAAACCACCAGCTTTTCTTTTGAGTGGCTCAGTTCTAGCAAAGCCCAATTCATCTCTGCAGCAAATGAGCATCCACACACATTCTGACAAACTCGGTTTGAAGGCATCACTGTTAAGTCTTTCCATTTTAACATAAACTAATGGTCTTCAGTTTTGGGCTATGCTCAGTTGGTGGTGCAATCAATAACAATTAAAGGCTTTTTTGTTGTTTGAGGCTGGGGACGTGTTTGAAATAGGTAGTGCTTCATGACTATCAGTTGTCACCTGCTTCTGGTTGTTCTTCACCATCTCCTTGCGTGTCTGACGTCCACAGCTGCAAGAAAACAAGTTGTCAGTTTAAACCACACTATTATTTAAATCAGTGGTGTTTGGTTTAACTTGAGGGTTCATAAACTTGACACTACAGAATCTTACATGAAAAATACCTATATACTTTAACTATGAAAAACAAGGTCAAATTTTAACCCCTTGAGGACCAGCGCTCGAAAAACAAAGCGCAGCTACGGGACCGAACGTTCCGAAATGGAACGCCGCCATCGGCCCGAGCGTTTACAGCAGTTAAGCCTAACTGAACAAAAATATTCATATAAAATCAGCATCTCAAAATAATGGCTTGAAATTTTAATTTTGCTTAAACAATGTACTACTGATTACTAATTATTAATATAAACACCATTACATTATTAGAAGGAAGTGAAATAAGTAGAATACTAAAACTTTAACCATGTGCACAATATTAAATGATATGTGCACAAAAACAGAGTTAGAGTTTGACATCGTGAGTGTGGAATCAAAGAAAAAGAAATGTAGCAAAAAAACATGTTCCTTATGTAATTTTGATTAAAACAACTTAGGTCACCGAATTTAAACTAGTTATATTTCCCACGCTACAAGTTTCAAAACTGCTTCATAATTCACTCGAAAACATTCCTTTTCACTCACTTCGCTAATCATTTTTATTGCAGTTTCCCATCCCCAAATGAAAAAGAATAAATACAGAAGAACAATATCAGAAAGGATTCAAAAATAATCATAAACTTCAAGCCTCTTGAACTCATTCCTGTACTCTCATTGAACGGGGAATCCCAAAAGTCTGGAACACATACGCGAAAATATTTTAACCTTCCCTCCCTCCCCCATAATTTATTCAGCTAGATGTATATCTCTTTCAATTACTCGTGAAAAAAAGAGAAGTAAAGATATAAACAAGAGCAATTGAGACCTCACAAGTCATATGCGCAGAGCAGTGATTCACTGTTTACATAAAAAAAAAAAATCTATCCCATTGAGAGGCCCAAATAAGAAACTAAAGCGTGTACATGAAGGTCAAATACCATGTGACTCGAATATGACCAAAGTTATAGCCATTTAGCGCCATCTATTATCGTTTAAATATTCCATTCAATCGTTCCATTTCGAGAAAGCATATACGTGACACTGGGACATCAGCGTCGATCAGAGCGCGCAGCGGATAAGTGACGCTGGGCTGATAGGAGAGGAATCGTTGCGTAGCGTCCGCGTGACGCTGGGTGCGAACGGGTTAAGATTCTTAATTCATGTCACAAGAAATGCTAGAACAACAAAAATCATGAAGCACAAGTGATTAATATGCAGAATGTTCCATAAAACTTGCAGAATTGTAACTGATAACTTTGAGGTTGAACTAGCTGCAATCTGTTCAAGCTCAGTAGCCAAGCTCACATTTTTGGAAGCAGAATACAATGTTCTACAACATAAAATTAATTTACTCAAAATTGTTCTGCAAGTACTTCTAGCATTGTACACACAGAAACTTTGTAAAATAAACTGATCATGAAAACTGTAAAAATCCCAAAACTGTAGGGCATTAAAACCTAAGTCATGTAAGATTCTCCAAATGCATAGAAAAAGCGAGCATGTTAAAATTCCTAGTCTGAGTGTCACAAGTTTTTTTTCTTCTGGTTAATTTTACATAGTATGAATTAGCAATTAAAATAATGTTAATAAATAAATGAATTGCTAAAATAATATAGTAAACAAGTAGAGTTACTGCAGCATATAAAATACCTCAAAACTTTTTAAGTAACGAAAATATAGGGATGCAAAGGGATTCAAATCTCAAGCAAGATACGCCTTTTGGCAAGACAAATGTTTCAATGCTGCATGTTTCCGAAACATACACTTATGGCAAAAGTTGTGGTGAATGAAGATCGATTGGGGGAAAAATAAGGAAAATGAAACCAAAAATGCAAGAAAAAGTCTCTTCAGATTTATCAGAAATATAGGATAACTCTAAGGTCTCAAAAAGTGAAACAATGATGAAAATTTTACAAAACGAACATAAAAAGCTAAAAATTCCGGTAAAGGCCCCCGTATGGAGATTAAGCAGGTGCAGGCCGTCTGCAAAAAATCTGTAGAATTTCTGTAAAAATCTTAATGTACAAATTATACAGATGATAAGTATTTTTTAAGAGCTTTTCGCTGAAAAAGCGTAATCTGTGAGAATTTGAAGAAATTCTGCAGAATTATATCTGCAGTTGGCAGCATGAGCACCCTTATGCAAAATTGAAAAAAAAAAAAGGGGGGGGGGGGGCTCATTTTAACCATGGTTTAGTATGATATTTTCCCCATGAAAACCAATTTAGGACAGATTAGTCATTAAAATTTGACATTTTTAATAACTTATTCATTAATGGCTGGAGAAGAAATATTTTTACATTTAAAAAGTACTAAAAGGAAATGCTAATTTTTAAGGGGGGCTTGAACCCCCTTACTACTTATACGGGCACCCTTGGTTGGAAGATAGTTTAGTATTCTGCTTTGAGGGCGCAATTAAATTCAGGAATTATTCCTGGTATTTTTGCATGAGATTTTTTATGATTTGTGAAAAACTAATTGAATTGTATAAAAATGCTGATAGAGTGCTGTGAATTTTGGTTTTTAGAAAACATACCAACAGGGTTTTTGCTACGATCGCATTTTTCGCAAAATGCGAAAACACTATCTCAATTGCGAAAGTAAAGCAAAGCACTTTCGCTTTTTTGCTCAACTAAAAAATAAGTTAATTTAAAAAAAGGAAACTTATAATCCAAGACAGGAAGCACGCATGGCGATAGTCAACTTAATCTTTAAATCTCAGCAAAGATGCTTAAATTACAATCAAGTTCAATATTTTGTCTTATTCAGCATTACGTCCCCTCAAAAACTGCATTATTAGGAAGAGGAGAGTGCAATTTTCTAAAAACCAAACATATGTTTTCTTAATGATAAGCATAATCCAAGACTTATTTTATGTTTAAAAAAATGCTGCTGTACTTATTGCTTTAAAGATATCATAGAAGAAATTTTCAATTATTCTCAACTGGAGATGAAACATAGAGGCATTTAGAAAGATATGAGAATGTAAACATTTTTTAGCATTTTGCTAAAACTTTTCCCTTAATTTTAGCTTTTATGCTGAAGAACTTTTGAACCCAGCTTAAACCCTGCATATCAATAGTATAGAACCCAAAATTTCATGCTCGAAAACTCTATAGAACCCAAATTTCCATAACTTTGGAAATTAGCTTTTTTTTTTCAAATTAAAAAAGCAATTTCTATGCTTAAAAGAGAAAAACTTTGTGACCCAATTCCTTGTGGTAAGTGGAATTTATGCAGTTCAGAGAAAAATCAAGGAATTTATTTTTAAGAAATAGGGCAGAAATTTTTTTACTCTTTATGAAAATATTGTAATTAAATTCAGATTTTTGAAAAGAGTATTAGAGATCAGATTTTTTGTTGATTTTCTTGAAGGCTTATTAAATAGTGAAAACTTTCAACACAAAACTGAGTGGGCCAGGACTGTAACCAAAAAAAAATTTCGGGAGGGTTTAAAAACTTTCATGCGGAGCTTTGCGCTATTTGTGCTATCTATTATGAAAGCGTTATGCAATTAATATACAACTGAAAGACATTTGAGTTTTGGAACAATATTTTTCGGAAACTTAACAAACATTTAAATGTCAAACTAACTTTTTGGGGGGAAGGGGTCAAACCCTAAGATATGCCCCCTCCCCTGTATATGGCCCTGGAGGGGGCTGAAATAATCTTTCAGTTAAAAGAATTTAGTGTTAACAGGTGTGCATTAAATTGCACAATATACAGTCAGAACCATTACATAACTTTGTTTTTAAGGTACTTAACAATCTACAGTAAAGTCTGTCTAATGCGGACACTAACGCGACAATTTTTTTTGTTAGCAGTAGAGGTGTCCGCAGGACAGGGATTTAATAATGTTATTTGCATTGGAACCGGGGAATTAAAAATATTCTGCATAAGAGGAGTCTCCGTTAGGGGGGTTTACTGTACTATACAAATATTTTTTATAAGCAGCAATTCACAACATGGGTAACAATAGTAAATGTAAAATTCTTTTTTATTGATGAGAATAAATATTGAAGATTAATTTTTGGGGTTAACATTATATAATCAGTATCAAAAAATTTTAAAGCGGTTTCTTAACATTGATGATCACTTAAATGCAAGCCTTGCTATTAATAACAATGGAACATTAAACAATCGAAATCAATTTTGAATCTGTAAGAAACATTTTCTTCGAACTGGTGCAAAACATTGAGCAGACTTATTTTTAACACTACTAGGATGCCTCAAAACTGTGACCAAAAAAGAGATAGCAATCTTCAAAAAGGTGCTACTAAAATAGCATCCATCTACTCTCCACAGTGCTAATAAAATGGAGTATATTTACAGAATGCGAATAGCAATGTTTTAATTTCTGAATCTATTAACATTTAAATTTTTTCTGCAGGATTTACGACACTCGAGATTTAAAAATTGCAGCGATGGGGGGGGGGGGGACCTTGTTTAAATATAATTCTGTCCTTTTGAATAACATCTTGGGCAAAATTTAATTTGAAAACTAGCAACTTAGTCATTTTCTGAAATAAAACTACCGTATATACTCGTGTATAAGTCGAGAAATTTTGTCCGAAAAATGAGTTCAAAGAAAGGGGGGTCGACTTATACGTGGGTCAAATTTTCCGAAAAATTTTTTTCCGATCAACGAGAGCTGGGAAGCTACGAGAAATGCCGATGTGCGGTTACAGGTAGTTGTTGATAAGTTGATCGTGTGAAAAAGTAAACTTATTCAAAAATAATAACTAAAAAAATCTAAATAATACACATAAGTAAAGATCATTTTATTCCTCTTTATTAAGGATCAAATAAGCAATTAACAAATATCGTGAAACGTATGAAAATATTTATCGTCAACAGTCACGCCATTCAAATAATTAACTGCTATACTTTTTGTTTTAAGAGCGGCAACATACTTGCTTAATCATATCTTTTCAAAGCACGTGCGCACTTCTGTCTCCTGGTAATCAAATCCTTCAAAAAGTGCTGCATAAGCAATGAACTGGATGGCACAGAAGATGAACTGATATTTAATGACCATAGTGCCGACAGCGATTCAGACTGATATCATTGACGATTCTGCAGCCGCCGATGTATACGATGATGCGGTGATGACGGAAGCAGACTTTAATGAACTTTTTTTTGCGTTCGACTCTGAATCCGAGTTTGAAGGCTTTTAGAAATGTTTTCCTATTTAATGCTTATTTTATTTCTAAATAAATGTGTTCATTATTTTGAAATTTCTTTGAGAATAATTCGCGATGTTTTTGGAAAGTATGGGAGTCGACTTATACGCGGGTTTTAGATTTTTTTTCTCTGAAAAAGGAGGGGGTCGACTTATACGCGAAATCGACCTATACGCGAGTATATACGGTAAAACTTTTTGAAATTTCTCAAATGAAACACTAAAACTTACTGAAAATAAGTATTAATCTGTGGGATAACTAAGCTATCTTACATTATTCAGCATAAATGATTGTCATGTCTAAGCAATGTCTGTTGGCAAATCTTTGACATGAAGACTACAAAAAATAAAAGGCTTAACTGGTTCCAAAAATTTTAAACTTCAAAATCTTATTTTTATAATCTGCTGAAGAGAAATTTTTCTTTCTGCAAAAATTTCTCAAGCCAAATTCAGGCGCCTGGACCTAGTGAAACTTTACAAAGTCGTAACTTTGATAAGCAGACGTGAATATTGACTCCCGTCCATATGAATGGAGAACTTATTTTCAATAAGCTGAATTTTAGTCTAAATACTCAATAAGCAATTTTATTTCATGACGTGCGTCAAATTCCTTGCTAACGTAACTTTAAGTTAATAGTTTTTTTATTAGTACAAACAGAAAGGAGTGTGCACAGAAATTTCGGGACATGTTAAAAGTGACTTTTCGCGACCCTCTCCATGTCGTTTTACACCCCCCCCCCCATGTCCCAACATATATTTCACCCCTCATTTTAAAAACCTCTGGTAAAGTGACGCCCCCCTCCTTCCGAGTACAAACAAAAGAAATTGGAATTATCGCTTTTCATCAAAAGGTGTTGACAAAGTGGATCTAACACATCTCTATATAAATGGTATTTTTCACATGCGACTATTTATTTTAACTTATTGTTTACTTCATTTCTTTTGGCAGAAAGGAAAAAATTGAACAGCTTAGATTTAGGGAATCCCAAATGTGGGATCGAAACAATTAAAAAAAAGGGGGAGGAGGCACATGTTTGGGATTATAGGCAAAATTCCACTTTCGGTAGATAAGTGTGGGAGAGGGGTAGGGTTGTTACTCAACAGAAAGGATCCTTTTGGGATGCTTCTGTATTTTACCAAGCTGCAGGTCTTTCGAAAACTGGCTTTTTTTATATTTTAATGGAAAGTGAGTGTTTGTGGTGCTGTTTTCTGAACACTTGGGAAAGAACTTTAAACATGGCTAAGATAAAAACTTGAATAAGATTCTAACCTAATAAAAAAGGAAATTGCATTTACGTTTGTGCGTCTCCAAGCACACTTTATATTTTTTTAAAAATAGAGTAAACATTACAATTGGCTATGCAAGAAGAGCAGCATACGTATTGCAAGTTTTCATAGAATCCTATCTGAATGTTCATGCCTTGAAAGAATCAGAGGATTATTTAATGAAAAAAACAAATTTCTCCTCAGAAGCAATGTTTGACGACAGATTTTTAACATACATGCCCTTTTTTCGGTAAAATTTTATATCTACATAAAAATATAAATTTGTTTTCTAACCCTACAAACTCTTGAATTTATATGATACTTTGTGTCAATGTATATTATCTTGCATATTATTATTTTATATTTAATGAGGTAAGTAATAGTATTTTATTTTAATCTAGTCTTGCTATTGCATTACACAAGTCAAATTTTTGATAACTAATTTTTCCCCTTTTCCTGAAACTTTAACTTAACAAAGTTCACTGTATTTTGCACCCTTAGTCTAATTTAAAAACTCAAGAGAGATTTCTGAAGATTTAATTGAAAAACTATTTTTTATCAATGATGTAATGAAAAAAAAAAGCTACGATGAAAGAATAACTTGCACACATGTTACTGTACAAAAAAAAAATCTTATAGTCTTATCTTTATCTTTTAACCTTAACCCTAGTTCTCACCAAACCAATTGTTTACTTTTATATTTCATGGCTTTAAAAAATTTTTTTAAATAATGTATTATGAACTTAAAATCTTTTGAAAAATAGAAACAACAACCAGTTTCATGCTGATTCTTACAGCAGTTAGAATAATCAAAAATAGTCTTTCTTATAAATGCTACTTTAACTAAAATCTAGTCTAAAAATTTCCTTAAAAAACAGATTTCCTACCTGACATTAAACTACAGAATTATACATACCGTTAAATTGTCTCTTAGGAGTTGCATGATTAGTGTACTATCTTTATAAGAGTCTTCATTTAGTGTGTCTAATTCTGCTATTGCATCATCGAACGCCTATAAGATAGAAAACATAGTATTTATGTACATAATCTAAAAATAGGGGAAATGTAAGGCAAAATACTTGACTGTTGTCCAACATACAGTTTCAGTTTATTCTAATCAGAAACTATTAACCCATGAAGATAAAAGGTACATATTACACATAATTCATACATAAAATAAATGAAGTTTGTCAAGGATTATTTGAAAGAATGAACAGAGAGAACAAAACACAGATTTGCTTTTAGTATATAAGACACTAAGACAAAGTCTTAAGCAGTGTCGTTAAGAGTTTTAGAAATTGATAAAAAAATTTTATATCACACCATAAAAAGATTCAAAATCAATCAAATATTGAGCCATAAGGATCGGATTGAATACTATTCACCTAAAATAGTATAATATTCAAAACAAAAACTAATTGGGGAATGATTAAGGTGAAAAAACGTAAATAAAGCACAAATATTCGAGAAAATGCAGCATATAGCTATTTCAAGGCTACAATGGAGCCTCTTCATCAGTGCAAAAAGCTCACCAACACAACCAGAAGTTGCGAGAGAACTGACAAAAAACCAGGTGGACACCGGTATTTATACCGAAGAGAGCCAACCAATAAGAATGCAGGAACATGACAACAAACAACCAATCAGCGAACAGCATGTACACTCCGGGCTCAAAGCAAGGCAAGAGACAACCAATCAGAAGCCGGGAGACAAAAAGAGTGCGAGACACCAAAGAAACAGGAAAGGCAATTATAGAAATTGCTTCCAAATATCATGAAAAAATGGAGTGCTGGAAAAATCATTGACAAGCATTATCGAATATTTGTGCTTTATTTACGTTGTTTTTTCACCTTAATCATATTGTAGCACAAAGCTTATATGATAATTTTTCATTTAATTGGGGAATGTTTTCCCAATGTTCTTTGTTTATATATTAACAGTATAAGACTCCCGAATAAATAAATTAAAATACAATTATGCAATACTAACAAAGTATCTTGCCCCTCTGAAGAAAATAAATTAACATACACACATTTTAATGAGAACAAATTGAGAATCCCCTCCTCCCTACCAACAGAAATGAAGATTTAATCAAAAGACTCATTAATACATGGAAAACAAAACAAATCCAATAGTTTCTTTTGCTCAGAACACCAAAAATTTTCTATTAGTCAAATCATCAGCACATTAATTTCGAATAAAATGCGTTTCCATAAATTAAGATTTTAAACCAAAAGTTAAAAAAAAATTTACATGCATTTAGTAGTATACGTGCACACACACATTAAATAAAAATATTAAATTTTTGCTTAAGCATTTTCACTAATCGATATTAATATAAGAGTCATTCTTACAAAAATTGTCATTTTCATGTTCTTGTAATACTGTTCAGGAGAGTTTAACAAGAAAATTTTTACATTTTATTTTAAATGTCTTTAATGCAAGTCTAAAATACCATTCCCTCAAATGTCCTACTGTTAGTAAAAAAAACTAATTTGAATTCTGAAATTTTGAACTTTATGTCTTTCGCGATTATGAGTTCAGTCAGGACCCAATGGAGTTAGTTTCTAGAAATGCCCCCTGTCCCCTCAAGCCTGTCCTTCCTCTTGGGTAGTTACATATGTATAGTTGTGTGTGTGTAGGCCTGCGTGCATGTGTAGACTAGGCTTGTGTGCGTAGACCTGCGTGTATAAATGTAGGCATGAGTGTGTGTAAAGGTGGGTCTGTGTGGGTCAGCTCATATGTGTGTTGATGCGCAAAGGTGAGAGTGTGTATGAGTGGGCATGTGTGAAAGGATTTGCACGCCACTGGATTTCGGAGGACAGTGGTCAGGATCAGAAAAGGTGCACCCGCAGGGGCCGACGGGCAGCGGCGCTGCAAAGGCTCCAGGTTTAAGCCGAAAAAGGAACCACAACATCAAGGACAGTCAAATTAAAATCAGCAATCTTGATCGCTCAAAAAAAAAAAAAAAACCACAATTATACCTTAGCAAAAGAAAAACAAGTTTCTATTTATGGTTTTTTTTTAAATTATTGAATTTTAAAAAACATTTAAAAATAAATTTTCCTTAAAAGTTAGTTCCAGTGTTTTTTTAAAGATTGTCCCCAGTGGTTTTTTAAGTCTACTACCCTTTTAATTATATTTACCTTCCAAAATCTCAACAAAATACATCTTTTCAGCAAAAAGTATAGTGATTTACAGTTGGAAACCTAAAAATATTGGAGCATATTTGCGTCTTTAATTTGTCAGAAATTTTTATTTGGAACCTGTATGAAAGGATAAATTCAAGTTTTTTTTTTTTACATCTGTCATCCCTTATATCTATGTTTATAGAAGCATAAAGTAAAATGCATGAAAACTGAATAATCATAAGTTACTTTCTTGTTCGAAAATATTTCTTCAATAATCAGTTTTGCATAGAACCCAATTTCAATGAATTTGTCATTCCCTCACTAGAGAGGTAATAATGCCTAAATGAGGGTATGCTATTCAAACAATGTTATGTACCAATATTTTTTTTATATATACAGCTTTTATATATATCTTTCTCTATAAAATGTTTCAGATTCCAACCACTTTATTTTGAATTTAACAAGCGTGAAATGACTTAAATGACCCATATACTAATACTCTTAAGGTTCATACAGTTAGTGTCAGTGAGCAAAATAGCAAATAATATTTCGGTGTACATTCAAAAAATTAATGTCATGCAGGAAATAAAGTAAAAAAAAATATTAAAGTATCACATTTCTGGAATGTATAATTTTGGGCAAGAAAGTTCAAATTTCCCCTAACATAAACCAAGTTTTTTTTGGCCTAAAATTTCAGTTTTTCTCTAGCCAAACCTATTTTGAATCTACATTTAAAAAATATTTTCATTTTCAAAAACTTTTCCGTAGAAGAGAAATTTAGAATCTAATTACATCAAAAGACAAGGGTTTAAACAAGAAATGTTAATAAAAAGGAATGTCGGAAATTTGTTTTTCAAGTTTAAGAATTAAATATTTGTAATACAACAGGTATTTTGTTACATAAGTTAATTTTATCATTTAATATCAAAAACTAGATAAATGTCATAGTGATGTAAAATACCCGGGAATTTATTTTTAGGGGTAAATACCCAAGGTACATACCCGGGTATTTATTTCAAAAAATTGTATTCAACTAAAATACTTTTCTGTATATATTCCACTATGTATATATAACCAACCATATACAAAACTATAAATTTTTGCCCAAAAATATATTTATTGAATTTACATGCGGAACAACTTGGCAATATAATATGACATTTACATTAAATGTATTGGATATGCCTAATCAATGTTGCTTGCCAAATTTCAGAAATAAAAAACCAAAACCATTCTACAAAAAGTAAAAAGCTTAACTGGTTACAAAAAAAAAAAAAAAGCAAACATCAAATTAATGTTCTAGTTATTTATAACCCAGTAATATATCCCTGCATGACATCAAAATGTAACGACATATCGCTCAATTTATTATAACTATTTATTACTTCCTTTTACAAAAAAGGAAGTATTGTATTCGCGAAAAAATTTTCACTCAAAAATCGCCCTTAATTTCCATTTTGCTCACCCCCAAATGAATGTTGAGTTTTTTTTTCGATTCGACCACATGCGGAAAAGTGCCTAAGAATGTATAGACACGCGAAATATCCATTTTGACCATCACCGAGGTAATTACAACGACTTTTCTCGTGACGTCTGTATGTATGTGCGTATGTGTGTATGTGCGTATGTATCTCGCATAACTCAAAAATGGTATGTCCTAGAAAGTTGAAATTTGGTACATAGACTCGTAGTGGGATCTAGTTGTGCACCTCCTATTTTGGTTGCATTCGGGTGTTTCTAAAGGGGTCTTTTGCACCTTTTTGGGGGGAAATCATTGTTAATTTCGATGCAAACTCAAGTGGTGTTATAATTTGGCGGTCACTTGGCGATATATCGCCAGTCTTTTGGTTGCCAAGTTTTGTCGCTAACTTGGCGAAAAATTTGGCGATTTTTTTTTTTTTAAATCTGCTTTCAATGTGGCCATTGCTAGTGATATTTAAAGAGTTAGAGAGAGAATCCCATTAAAATTGCAATAATAGGGAAATAGCATTAAATTGATGTAAAAGGAAGTCATGTGATGCACACATCAGCTCGTTTACCAATATCTTTTGCAGAAATTTCCTCCAAAACTTGTTAAGTATGTGTGTGTGTGTATATATATAATATACAGAAACATTTAAAATTCAAAAATAGAAACAAACCAAAGATGTTCTGAAGAATGGACCTTGCGAACTAAGTGGCTGGTCTACTACCCCCTGATAACGTATTAATCCTTAGTTCGCTTATTTCATTTTGATTTTCTCTTTTTAATGTATTTCAAGCATATGTATTGAGTGTGAGAAAAAAAAAGACGTTACAGCTGTTTTAATTAAAAGATTAAAACTATTTAATACTAAAACTAAATGCAATACAACGTAAATGTTAGCATAAGAATACTTGATCAATCCTATTTCAGTAAAATGTGTTTGAATATTTTTAAATTTTTTTAAATTAATTCTAAAGGAAAGAAACTGCCGAGGTTTGTTTCAAAATGATAAAGAACTGTTAATGAGAAAGAAAAGTTAAAAATAGCTGCACTTGCAGTAGGAAGGAATTTTGATACTGTCTCAAATCTTTTAAAAAGTGTTTTAAAATGAAAATCATTGCCTTTTGATACCACCTATTTTTTTTTTGAAAAATGCGCAATTACTAGAGGATTTACCCTACCTTCGGATAAATACCCCCCCCCCCCCCCAAAATTACCTTCCCATCCAACATCACTAATTGATTTTATTAAAAATAGTTTGGACAAAGCTTCATCATGAAGTACCGGGGAGCAAATGCAAATGAGCAAGGCAACATAAAACAATATTTAGATTTTTTTGCTTATTAATGTGAAAACTTTCTATATTTGCCACGTCATCACTTAAACAGCAATAAAATAAATATCATATTCTTAATAACTTATCAGTTTATTTTTCTAAACATTCCTCATGCTTCCTTTTTTTTTCATTTTGGATATGACTAACCTAGATTGCGATTTTGAAATCCTGAATCATTGAATTGCTTATACTTCTCCAATTATGACATCGAAAAGAAAGGTTCTTTGGTTCACGATCTGTTTCTTTCAGTATTTCATCAATTCTTTCAAAAAAAAAAAAATTATAAACTGTAATACATGTATCAGTTACCAATTATTTCATATTTAGATTTTTTTTTAAAATTCACATTCACTTTTTGCATTTTTTTGTAATATACCCAGTTTTTGGGTATTTACCCAGACCTTTGGTAAATACCCAAAAAATATTTACCTACCTGCTGGGTATTTACCTGATCCACATCATTATAAATGTATGAAATTATTAGAAAGCTACCTAAACTTAATCCTTAACAGTTGGGTTCATTGCTTTTGTAAGATATTCATAAAAATTCATTATAAGAGAAATACTAATGAAGGATTGAAACATGCCATCTTCACTCTTCAGCATGCAATTAGTGGAAACAATTTTGATGTTAGAAAGTTGAACACTAGCAATAGTACCATGCTCCCAAAATATTTTACCTGCTTTGCAAGATGGCAAGCACGGTCTGGTGCATTCAGAATCTCAAAGTAAAATACAGAAAAGTTCAAAGCCAAACCCAACCTGATGGGATGGGTTGGCTGCATTTTATTTTTACTGATATCGAAAGCTTCTTGGTAAGATTTCTGAGATTCTTCAACAACACCTAAAAAAGAACAAAAGATTAGCCTATTTTAAATGAGTTGTTACCTGTTTTGCTAACTGGCATGCTTTGTCTGGAGAATTCAATATTTCAAAATAGAATACTGAAAAGTTCAAGGCCAGCCCCAAACGTATAGGATGAGTTGGTTGCATTTTACTTTTACTGATGTCAAATGCTTCTTGGTATGCCTTCTGTGATTCTTCAACAACACCTGAGGTATTGGCATAAATTAGATGAGCAATAAAAAAGTTGTAAAAAGTATTTAGATATTAAAAAGCTATATTTAACGTACAGGTAGTTCAGCAACAAACAATATAAGTTAATGAAAGTCTACTTGAAATTAAAATAGAAAAAACACATTTCCTTAAGAATTTAAAATATTAACAATTTTAGGAATTAAATTTTATGTCACAACAAAGTTTGCTTTTTTACAGAAATAATCTAATTAAATGAAAATCCTTGCCACTTTATAAAAACTTATAGCTAAACAGCTTTAAGTTTTTATTTTAATCACTGAATCAAATTAACGTTTATGAAAGTAAAAATCAGGAGTGATTGTGGACTCTTTTTTGAAACTATGAGGTTGCTGAATAAATATTGAAAATGAAGAAATAATCTATTTCCCCCAGCAGAAGCAAATTATCATTTTTTGAAACATGAATAAAATGATTTGATTTTCTATATTGTCATCCTAAATAACTACCAAACTCTTACTCATTAAAAAGCACCCGTTTCAATGTACTATAGCTCCTATTTGCAACCTTCAATAATACATTTCGTTAACGCAATTAGAGAACAGTACTTTTCCCTGTCAAAAAAATAAATATTGGAATTGATTTGAGTCTCAATTGATTTCAGTGTAGCTAAGCTTGCAGACGATTTTATAAGGCTGGAGACTAAATATTAGAGGAGTTGAGGATAAATTTAGGGGGATACTTTAGTATTTGAGAGTTTTAGCTCATTAGCTTTTATATAGCACCCATATAAATGGACAAAAAGTGAAGGGGAAATTTTTTCCTAAACTCTAGGTTTTCATAAAATTTGAACAAAAAGAATTCAGAACTTCGTACTTTGTTCAATAGACAAAATAGTTTTCTTAATGGGTTACAATTGCAAAACATGAATAATTCCGTTAAAGATATCCTCATCCGAAATGGCTATCACAATCCTTCACATCAAGAATAGCTTGTTTTCAATGTGAAGAAGCTTTAATTTAATACCACTAATTTACTTTTTATGAACACCATTAGAAAGTTTCTTTTAACCAAAATACCTTTTCCTTTTAATAGTTGAAAGCAAATTATTCTACAGGTTGAGAATTATGATAGCCCCGTTGTTTGACAATATCTATTATAAATTAAAATTTCAGCTTTGCAACTGTAACTCATTAAACACAGCTATTTTGTCAATATAATTAAGAACAAAATTTTGAATGATTTTTTTTTTTTTTTCAGAACTTATTAAAACAAAATTCAGGAATCTTCCCACTGCATTCCGTTAAAAGAGTTCACATGCATGCTACTATAGAAAAAGCTTATGAGCTTTGCTCAAATACTAGAACGTAGTAACAACGAAAAGCATTTAAGCTTCCAGCACAAACAAATGCTCTGCAAGCTTAGCTAAACATGGCAATTTGTTACGAAAGAAAGTATTAAGCTCATTTTTTCATCCTCATCGGAAAGAACACCATAAAAAATATTTTTTGGCCAGGAAAAAGCTCTAATAGTGCTGACAAAAAGAAATAAAATATCCAACATGTGCCAGACTAAAATTAGAATTCACACATAAAATGAAAACAAAACTAGTTTCTGAGACAAAGAAAAAAAGTTGTGTTACTCTAGATTTAAAATTCCCTGAAATGTCTTAATGTACGAACATTAAAGGTCCAAGATAATCAAATCACTAAGTTGTCTTTAATCTTGCAAAAATAAGATAGGATTTTTATTAATTGTTCAGTGACTTTTTTCGTCAGAAATGTTTTTTCTTATTAAAACACAAGAAATTTTTCGAATCCTTTTCAAGAACTAAATGAAAAATGCCATTAGTAAGCTTCATTTTGTCCATTATATTTTTTTAAAAATATTCAAGAACTAAATAGGTAGGGGCAAAAATAGATTTGTAGATTAGGGGAATTGTTATTAGTTTAATTACAAAAATCGCTTTTGGATAAATCACTTTTGCTTCCTAACAAGCAAAGAAACACATGTCACTGCTAAATTCTTAATTTTCAAAAAATAGAAATAATTGATATTGCATAAAACCATTACATTCTCAACTGAAAACATTTTTAGTACAACCTTGTTTATCAAGACTAACTGGGACCAGACAATCTGGGATAATACAAGAAATAAATACAGTTGGCTCTCTATTCAACGATTTTCAAGTGACCAGGATTGGTATAAAAATTTTAGGAAAATCATGAAGCTTTTATAAATTGTTACAGAATGTTTAATATTCATATTTGTACTTAATTTCTTTGTAATTAGGTATTTATTTAAGAGTAAAATCTTGTAATTTCATTTCCTCATACTTAACAAGATTTTTGTAGGAGAATATTGTTTGAAAATCTTGAACTATTATAAAAAATACAACACATAAATGGGTCTTGGTATAAATAAAAGAAATATTTTACTGTTTCGACATTTATTAAATACCCAAGAATAAATTCTTGCAAATAAATTTCTTCATAATCATAGCTATCTACTATAAATAAAAAAATTAGTCATGCATTTTTAAACATAGAAAATATTTTGCAGTATCTACAAATGAATCATAAGTCTGATGTACATTATAGAACTTTAAAAATCAAAAGATCGACGAATATTTAGTTTAAAGATTTAAAAAAGTTATAAATCATGTAATTTATTTACCTAATTTATCAGTGAACATCCAAATATAGAAACAGGACAAATAGGTTTTAAGAAAATCATTATGTTTGTCATTGTAAACATTATTCCTCCTGGTTTAATCCATTTAGGAATACAATTCTTTTACCAAAAAAAAAAAATTTAAAAGCCTCAGTACAAATTTAAATTAAAATACTCTTAAAAACGAAGACTGTCGTAAAAATTAAATTTTTATCGATTCTTCCACCATTCATACATGAGACTTCATTAAAATTTGGCATTATTATTTTTTTAACAAGAGCAGAGTTACCTGAATATTTTCAGTTTTCACAATTTTATATATTTTCTTTTCTTGCTCTGAAGGCATCGTCTATTGAGGATGCAAAAAGTTTGCAGGTATAAGCTCAATTTTATGCCTATTCTAAGTGTTGGACTTCTTTATTTTTCTCTTTAATTGTCATTTAAATATTCTAATATTAAGATATTTTTTCACTATGCATCGCTTCAGTGGTACATAATCCTATCTCAATAAAATACCTTAAAATAGGTTTATTTTTTTACTCAAGGGCCGCATTGTACATTTTTGACGACGAGGTGGGCCAACCATTGGCACAACTAGAGAATAGTTTTAGTTTGAGGCGCTTTTCTAAAATTTGTTCAATTTTGAAGCTGCTTTTAAACTATTTTTGGCAATATTAGGGAGTCAATAGCTTCTTCAGAAACTTTCAAAATTGGAAGATTTTAAAATTTAACTTTATGCTATGTTTGGAGACAGATGAAAAAATAGGAGCCTTGAGATTGATCTTGAAAAAAATTTTGAAGTTAAAACCTTAAAGGCATTTTATACCATTTTTGATAGCTAACAATTTGCATTATTTTTGGCAAGAAATAAAATTTTTCCTATAGTGGCTAACCAAGATAGGTAATAATGCTCAGATTAGATGTGAAAGTAATCGAGATTGAGAAGGTTATTTGTCGATTTTTTAAGTGACAAACTTGAAAGGTTTGAAAAGAAAATATCATGGAACCCCCCCCCAAGAGAGCTCAGTGAAAACTTGGGGGTTCCATAGCACAAAGTTTAAGAAAAACCTGCTGGTCTAAACCAATGGCTGGTTTGGCTTAAACTACCAGGATTTAAACCTAACAACCCTGCAAGAGCCAACAAAAAATCGTCCTTAAGTAGAATGCTTTTGAAACTACAATGGAACTTTCGGGACCGTGAAAAGTAGTCCAAATAGAGGAAGTCATTAAATAAAACATTGTTACGCAGAGAGCTAAATGTATGACAGGGTTCGTACTCAATTTCAGAAATTAAATGAAGGAGTTTTGGAGGAGTAAAATGGGATTTTGAAGGAGTACATACTAATGGGCTGTCCTTAAATGTCTTAATTTTTTTCAACATCTTTTACTCCTTCTGCCTTTGTCACAAAGTGCCAACTTCATCTTACTCCTCCTGATGTCACATGTCATTTTTATAAACATATTGTTATAATAACCGCGTGATGTCATTTCTTTTCACCCTCTCCCCCTTGTCACAATTTCATGAGCTCGTCTTCCCCTCAAGGCATGACATCACTTGTGGATGACCCATTTTACAATATTATTACTGCCATTTGCTAAAGAATTATGTTTTTAACACAATCACTGATCATCTGCTCATGTATATTTAAATAATATTCACCCTTATACCTTCGCTCTTGTGACAAAGTTAAGTTGTCGAGTCGATCAAAGTATTCGAAGTTACTGTCATAGAGAAAAACTATGTAGTCTTCAACTAAAAAAGAAGGAGTTCAAACTAAAATGAAGGAGTTTGAAGGGCCCCTTCAAAAAAATTTCTCAAAGGAAGGAGTATTGGAGGAGTTTTGAAGGAGCGTACGAACCCTGGTATGACCAATTCTTAAATGAGCAGACCCTATCTTTTATTACAGCAAAATCCATTCCTTGATAACAAAGTTACAAAGGATAGTTTTTAGAAAACCATTATCATTCACAGTTCAAGTGCATTGATGTATGCCATGTTTTTCAGATTACAAAAATTTATTTCATGATTTATGAAGGAGTGTTCCTTTTAAACAAAATAAAAAAGAATGTTTGACGTACTTTACAGTTCAGCTATCATAGTTTAAGATTATTCATAGGAATATAAAACTTTCTTTTTAACTTGACAAATTTTATCCATATAAACTAGGTTCTACTGTACTCTTAAATTACGTAACATTAAAAAATTCTTACTATTTTTTTGATCACCAGTAGCAACTTCTGCTAAGTACCTATAATAATCTCCTTTCATTTTCAGGTAAAAGACTTTACTTTCAGCATTGCTAGCTTTAGGAATAAGAAAATTGTCTAGCAGCCCCTGAAAATACAATAAAATAGTTTTATCACAAAATTGTTACAATTTAGTAAACAAAGATATGTTCCGTAACAAAAAATTACATCCATACGTTACAGAGACTTGACATGAGAATTCTTAATCTTCGAACCACGGTTTGCAAGTTTTTGCCATGGGCAAAGAAAAAGTTTTTTCCACCTTGCAAAAATAGTTTTTTGCCTAAGTGGCAAACATAGAATTTGCACGAACAATTTACGGAGAAGCAGTTTCACAATTTTTTTTTCATCAACAAGTTAATGAAAAACCATAAAATTTAAATTTCATTTTTTTCTAGTTTAAAACATAATTTGCTTTAAGAATAAACAATTATAAAACAAAATTTACAATTTATATTTAAGGTTATTATTAAGTAATTTGAAATAAGTGCATTTTTTCAATCTAGTCAATTGAAATTACAAAGAAAATACCTTGCAGTTGACAGATACATGATTGTTAAAGGTAACATACAAATCTTTATACATAAAGGTCTAATCTCTGTACGGATGTCTGGGGTGAACTTCAAAACTACTGGAGGGATTTTAACCATTTTTTCACCATAGATAGCTACATAATTGGGAAACAACTTAGGCTATAATTTGTTCCTTAAAAACTTAGTTTTAAAAAGTTATGATGGAAAACAGCAAATTTCATGTAATTTCTCCATTAAATGATTAAATATAAAATCCATTGTTAGGAAAATTCATTGCCTAACAGCAATATTAAAAGTAATCATAATGTAAATTTTGAATCAAGGCCTCCCTGGAGCAACCATGACATTTATTGCTTTCTTAGGAATTGCATCCTCATCTTTATACATAAAGGGCTAATTCTGCCCGGATGTCCAGGGTAAACTTCAAAACTACTGGACTGATTTTAACCATTTTTTCACCATAAATAGTTACATCACCATATATAGAGTAAAGAAATATGCATAGAGAGGCCCCGTCTATGGTAAAAAGGAGATGAAATTGAAGCCGGAATTGTGGGGTACAGCCGTGCAATGATTAGCGGGGTTATCATAACGTGATCGCTTCGCGAGTATGGTTTTCACCAATCTCGCAAAGAGACCGTATAAAGTAGCTGGCGGATTGGTTTGCATTTTAATTCATGTATTAATGCAATTTCAAAAACATGCTCCATAAACTTGCAACAATATCTAAGTTTAAATTAACAACGAATTGAGATTCAGTAATGGAATGTTTGGAATCAAGATGTATCATAAAATACTTAGCAAGAAGCTAAGGATCTTTGGATACAGCGGTGCAACTTCCGGCTTCAATTTCTTAGCATAGCAGGGCCTCTCTATGTAATTTCTTTACTCTGTGATTAAACATAAAACCCATTGTTACAAAAATTCGTTGCCTAACAGCAATATTGAAAGTAATCATAATGAAAATTTTGAATCAAGGCTTCTCTGGAACAAACATGAGTTTAAAGTCGTTTAAACATTTGGAAACTCTACTTTTCGCACCCTGAGGGTAGGAGAGCTTTAGTTCAGAGTTAAAGCTTATAGTAGAGTTTTGTTTGTTTTTTGTGTGTGTGTACTATTTAATTAAATGAAGCTCGCGCACGATTTTTTTAGTGATCTTTATTTTTGTTAGTTCATATTTTGGAAATTCTTCAAAATTTTAATATGCTTAAATTTGTGCTTTCGCTTCTAAATGAATATTCGTTAGTTCTTTACACTTATTGCTATTTTATTTTTATGGGTAAGGAAGAAGCTCGATTTTTAATCACGTCAAAGCGGTATGTTTTGAGTTCTTTCAGTTAAAACAGAAAACGAAAGAAAGTAGCGATTGTTTCTTACAATTATTACCTACCCAGGTAACCCCAGGTACATTTGCTAGTATTAAATAAATTTCTTCAGGGAAGTGTGGGCTTAGAGCAAAAAGCAATACCTAATTGTAGTAGGGTCATTCCATGTCAGATCATCACACGGTTTAGGACGGACCGTCACAGAACTGGATGAAACTTGGTACATGAAGAGATTTAGCCCAGTTATGAATGAAAATGCCAAAAAAAAAAAATTTCTTTCACCTCATTCAAAAGTTATTAAATATTAATTATTCAAATTTTCATCAAAAAATGCTACACTTTGAGACGGTTAAATCTCATTTTCTCAGAAACTATAACAGATACAAGCTTGAAATTGGTCTTGTTTTGAAGCTCTTTTAATGTGCTTTAATTTGATGTGCAACTTGATAAAATCAAAAAATAATAATTTTAAAATTAAATTAAATTAAATTTTAAAATTTTAATTTCTTAAAAATGGACAATTTTAAAATTCTGAAAAAATTTACAAAATTACTTTGTGTTATCCTCTAGCATATTACTAAGTTTCATAATGGGATCTTAATGGGATCAGATGATACAGGGAGGACAAGTTTTACATATATCAAAGTTTCTGCATTTTGGACAAAATACCTTTCTGATGGATTACTCAAATATTATTCTAAGTTATTAAATTAGCACAGGAAACTATAAATGAACTGCTAATAGTAATGTAAAACCTTCTAATGTCTTACACCTACTTTAAAATTGAATGAAATTAATATAATAATGGAAAAAAATAAATAAAACTCACACTAACTCATTTTTTTTTTTTAAAAAAGAGAACGTCAGCATTGTCCTACATTTGTCGGAGTTTTTTACTCTCTAAGCTGCAAAATATTTACAATATTGTTCTTTTCTTCAGCTGGTAGAGTATATGTCCTCCCTGTTGGCGTGATGGGATTTACTTTACAAATAATGTCCGACCACAGACACCAGAAAGAATCCACAGACACCAGAAAGAATCGCTCTATCCACCCCCCCCCCCCCCCATTTTTTTGTGGAAGGATCATTTTGCAATCCCAAATATACCCTCCCCCTCCCCTCTCCTAAAAATTTTCAGATCATCTGCATCCCTTCACCCCCCCCCCCCAAATAAATAAATAAAAATGAACATTTTATGCTCTATTTGGCAAGCATTTCTAGAGGTTTAGTTTCCCTCTTCATGTGCTGGTTTTCTTTTCTAAAAAAAGACAACAAGAAGAAAAGAAAACACTATGACTTAAACAAAAAAAAAAAAAAGAAAAAAAAAGGATCTTGCAAAAAAAAAAAAATAGCTTCAGTTTTATTTCTTCCAAAAGTTTAGACGCCTTTTGATGCAAGGGCACTTTTCTTTTTGTTCAGTTCATATGTGTTACAAAAGAAGTTCATGTGAGTGTACTGCTTTTGATTATTTTTGGAATTGGTTTTGGTAACTTAAGGTGCAAAATCCATTCCTTCAAAAAAATATTGTCCCCCCCCATGCCATAAAATTATGACAAGCTTTTATTAATTCATTTCTCCCTTTTCTTTAATATTAATAGTAACTATTATTTACTTATTTATTTTGTGTACTCTAAAATTAATATTGCTACAAACAATTATTTTGGCAAATTTTACAAAAACAAAATTTGATTATAACCTCCCTCCCCCCTTTTTTTGGAATTAGTAAGTTATCTTTTGAAACTAAGGGGGGGGGGGGTGCTTTTGAGATTTTATGGTACTGCTGACTGAACTCCACAAGCAAAAACATGAAACATGTTGAAAAATTGGTCAATCCCAAACCAGTGACAGGTGGAGAAAAAAGTAGTGAGGCAGAACGAACCATTGGATCTCATTCTCAATAGCCACCCCCAGTCTGTTTCATTTTGTTAGCAAAGGGGGTGAAAAGGGTAGCTTACTGTTTCAGATCTGAATTTGTAGTGGATTATTTTAAGTTCACATCCCCAGAGAAAATTATTTTCTTTTTTTCCCCTTTCTTCTTTTCCTTTTTTAAAATTTTATTTCTTTTTAATTTATTTTTCTCAATAAAATGAGATTTAGATGATTAATATTTTTATTAATGAGTTATTTTTCAGGAACAAATCGTACTAAGAAAAACTTCATTTCTAGTAGACAGTTCTGCATAAAAAAGTGAACATGTATGAAGCATATTTATTTATTTATTTATTTATTTTTTTGCACATAAAATAATAACTATTCAGCACAATAACCCATATTTTGGCAGATATTTGAAACTTGTCCTCCCTGTATCAACTGATCCCATTAAGATCCCAATATGAAACTTGGTGAGATGTGAGAGGATAACACAAAGTAATTTTGTAATTTTTTTCAAAATTTTAAAATTGTCCGTTTTTAAGAAATTTAAATTTTAAAATTTATTTAAATTTAATTTTAAATTAAAAAAAATTGAATTTTATTAAGTTGCATATCAAATTGAAGCAGATTAAAAGAGCTTTAAAACAAGACCAATATCAGGCTTGTATCTTTTATAGTTTCTGAGAAAACAAGGATTAACAGTCTCAAAGTGTAGCATTTTTTAACAAAAATTTGAATAATCAATAATTAATAACTGCTAAATGAGGAGAAAGAAAATTTTTTTTTTTAGCGTTTTCATTCATAACTAGGTTAAATCTCTTGGTGTACCAAGTTTCATCCAGATCTGTGACGGTGCGTCCTAAAATTGCTCCAAATTGTGTTGATTTGACGTGGAATGACCCAGTAAGAGTAACAAATTATTTCAATTATAATATGTTCTCTTTAATATAAAATTCTTTATCATTAAAAATCTCTGTGGGCTAGAAACAATAATTTAGAATGGTTAATTACTTTTGACAAGTATTATTTTTTAAAAAAAAGGGAGTGACCCATTATTGCCCCGATCCAGAATAATTATGGTCACTCATTTAATTTAAATAAAATGAATAATAATGCAATTTTAGGCAAGGGTATTATTTGAATTTCTAAATTATTTGAGCTTACTCCATGCCAAATTAAATCATTTTATCTTTTATACTTAAGAAAATATCAAGATGTTACGGTTTTTTGACCCATGTTTCTCCCGTTTGACCCTACATATCGACAGATATCAGCGAACCCTGTTGCCAAGTACCTGCAACATTTTGTGAATGGGGCCCGCTTTTACAATGTGGAATTTTGTGAAGGGCCGTAAAGCAGACCGAATTTCGACTCTGATCAACCCTATTTAATGTAAACTTATATGAAATTTACTGTTTACCATCCTAACCAAAATAATTTTACCACAGAATTTAATTTTTTAAGCCTAAAGTTGTGCCTTATTTAGTGAAATCCAGAAACCTCTAAGCGACCTAATTGCTAAGATATAAGCAAAAAATCCAGCTTCAGGATTTCCAGGACAAATATGGCAAGTGTAATAGGGTCAGGTGGGGTGAAATGGGTCATGCTGTGTATTTTTATTTATAAAAATTTTTGGTCTGGCTGAATTTTTCTCAAACTTTACACAAGTTATGAGGGGCTTTTTGGCTACAATTCTGATTTTTTAAAAGTTTCTGTGTAAATTGCTGGGAGCACTACACTGACATTTTGCTTCTCAAGTCACATGTGAATTTTTAGGAAGCCTGACAAACTTCTTAAAATCTTGCAATACATTTTTTTTCAATTGAAATTCTCAAGTGTTATCAGTTAGAACAGACTTTCATCTACAATTTGCAAAAAACAGGTAGAAAAAGTATCAGTTCATTCTTTTTTTGTTGCTATTTTCATGTGGTGGGGTGAAATGTGGCATAGTTAGGCTTAGCGAATTTTAATTCATAATGAAAGTAAATTGACTTTCAAAATCCATAAATAGGTCTTGAATGGAAATTTAGAAGATTTTTACATGTAACAAAAATAAAGTATGTATTATTAATGTGTAGAATTCAAAAGCTAAACTTGCCATCCATATTTACAACCTATTACCTACCTACTCTTTCCTAATTCAAATTTTTTATTTATTCAATGAAAATGCCTGGAGTGTATGTAAGAAAAAGGGAAAAGCAAAATTCAGACTATGATTTAGAGGCTGCACTAATTTTAAGTTGAAGGTGATTTAGCAATTCCTGCAGCTGCAAGGAAATATATGCCAAGAGAAACATCGAGGAGATGGGTCTCCGGTGCACAAAGTCGAAAAGGTTGGTTAGACGTACAACGCTAAGTGAAGAAGAAAAATATATTGCTTCAGCTCTACAAAGTACGATTCCCCATTTGATAGAAAGATACAATCGTTGTTGCTAAGGTATTTATAAAGACTAATTCTGAAAAATGCAATTGTGGCACTCTTGGCATAGAGTGAGCCAGGAATTTTGAAAAAAGATCGGCATGCCACTTATGTAAGAGCAAGCAAGAATTGCTCACGAAAGCAAGGGCCTGGATACCTTCTAAAAAGCAGCAACCGAATGAAACCCAACTCTTGGATGAAGAAATGTCTGAGTTACTTATGCAAGAACCAACACCTGGGAAGTGGGTTCTTGTCCAATACACGGGACAAGAAATAATCAAAAGAGTTTGTTGATCACTTGACACAAAGTTAATGAGCAAGATTACAACAGCGTAAATTTTCTACAAAAAGCCAACTCAGGCAAATACTACATCTTTCCTGAGTAGGAAGATACATACATTGTTTCTAGATGTCAAATTCTGAAGACATTGAATGAGCAGAATTCGATTGTTGCGGACATTATATTTTTGAGTTTTAGTTCAAAATATTTTGGTGTTGAATATGTTGAAATAAATAAATGGTTCTTTGGAAACTATTTCTCTCAGCTATTGTACGTGTTTTGGTAATAATTTCTTATTTATTGTATGTTTCTATTGCAATGACCCATTTCACCCCATTAAAACCCATTTCACCCCACCGTGGGGTGGAATGGGTCAGATACTTTAATTGCAATTTTCAGATTGTCAATGACAACAAATTTCAATGAGAAGCAGCTTAAATTAAAGGGAAAAAATCAGATGTAAAGAAGAAATTAAAAAAAAAATACAAAAAAAAGTTTATGGGTTTGCAAATGGCATCATTTTAAAAAATAGTCAAAATCCGCCCCATTTCACCCCACCTGACCCTAAGTTCCTAAAAAATGTATATTTTATAAGATAATTCAATATGGGTTATCAAAAGAAATCTCGAAAAACTATCCCAACTTTTATCAAATTGACCGTATTCAGTTTTCGTTTCTACAGGGGTAATATAGGCTAGTAAAATTTTCTGAAGACTGCGAATTTCTTCGAAACTGAAGAAACTATTTTAGCTTAGTACTGATATTAATTTACAATTACCAAGCGATGCACATATCTATAGCAAATGTATCTTCACAGCAGCATATGTATCCAAACAAAGCTATGCTTCTATATATAGCAATGGTATTTTCTTTTGGATCATGAAACACATGTGAATTATATCAATATGTACTCATTGTATTAAAAAAGTATTACAATGTACAGTTATAATCTAAATATTTCCTAAATTGGTGAAATGTGTGATCCGTATAAATTCAAAACCTATACACAACGCAAAGCCTCTGCTCTCAAGGTGAGTTCTATTATAAGTCGAACTGTATTTGTTTGATAAAATTTTGAAAACATTTTACACAGTGAAAGATTATTGATCTATGAAACACTCAAAGTTATAAACATTGATGACATAGAGGAAAAGTAAAATTTCCAAACAAATGAGGTGTCATTTTAAAGGGGAAGAGTTGTGTATTTTGAAATGCCCGTCTAAAATTTGATCACTTCAGTTATAAATAAGTTACGGGAGGTTAAACTGAGGTCAACATCTTTAGTATTTTGAAACCATATTTGGCGACTCTCTAAGAAATTCTGTTTTTTTCCAAAAAATACATACTAATATATTAATTGAGATGAATAACCATTTAATGATACAATGTGTTGCTGGTGATGTTGCAAAAATGTGTCAAAATATAATTCATTTTGATTTGTAAAAGAATTCCTTTGGGGCAGGGTTGGGTTTTGGACTGTCCAAAACTGGTTTAGGACAGGGCAGGTGTTTTTACCGTCCAAAACTGTCCAAAAGTATCCAAAACTGTCCAAAACTATGATAAAGTTAAAAGGGTGTAATCTAATCAAGTCGTATTGACTGCAAATATTCGTGATGCATAAATATAAACATAACCGAGGTTTAATTAATGAGTTTTTTATAATATTTTTTCTAAAATATTATTTTTAAAAAAATTTTACTTGAAAAAATTGGCAATAAAACTACTACATAAAAGCGTCCTTATAAAGGGTGTCCCAAAATTAACGCAAGATTCGATTTTGTTGCCATTTGTGCAAAATAGTGTTGGCATCTCTGAAAAAAAAAAATAAAAACAATTGATAGCTGAGGGGTTAGGGTTTAAAAAAAATAGAGCGTTATACGATACAATAACGCGCTTTCATTATTGAACAATTATTTCAAAAATAATGAAAGTTGAGGCTGGTCAAGCAGTTACTGTTATTGGCGCTTGGTATCGCAACACCATGGGTGCCACTCTGAAAATTGGACAGGACTGAAAAGCGCGTGGCTCCATTTCGCGACGCCAAAATATTAGCGCTCAGTTTGTTTGATGTTTTTGACATATATAATGCTAATTTTTGTAAGATTAAGTAAAAATTAAAACCTAAATAAAAAATAACATATCATTGTCCAAGATTTTTAGGAGGTAAAAACAGAAAAAGAACTTAACAATAAAAAAAACTTACTATTTGCTACTTCAGAAAAAAGCTTCAGATTTTATAGTTCATGTTATATAAATAGTTCATATTTCATAC